>NC_137650.1:3887830-3957830 GCF_963422515.1 Blennius ocellaris | reverse complement strand
GAGAGAGAGAGAGAGAGAGAGAGCTGTGTCTGACCGCAGTGGAAACGTGAAACAATCTGAGAACTTGTCAGGAGGACTTTGCACTGGGATCCTGACTTTTGCTGAGAAATAAATGTGAGGTGTCCCCTACAAGCGTCAAATAAATGCGAAGCATCACCTATATGTGCGAGGGGTTAAGCGCAGCTCTCTGCCCCCCCCCCCCCCCCCCCTGCTCTTGGTGGACCTCGTGGAGCTCATGGAGTTGGCCAACAGGGGTGAAAGGTGATCTTAGGGGGGTTTTGTCTTGGTGTAATCAGACAGCGACATCATCAATCATGAGAGGGGGGAATTACGGCGGGTTACAAAGGGAGATAAGATAATGAGTGGGGCCATGGCGACCTGGCGAGGGGCAGCTCGTGTTCCCATCCTGATGACACAGTCATCGGCTTGGCCGGCAGCGAGCCTGCCCAGGACATTGGCTGAACGGAGGGGAAAACAGGCTTTGGCCTTGACGGTCAACAAGATGGTTTAATAGCATCAGAAGACGTGTTCTTCCCTGTGCTCTAGGTCTGGAATGATTCAGTTCAGGTGGCTGATTGTTTTCATTCAACCAGTTACAACACAGATCTTGATCCACTACAGCTTTTTGCTTTTGACAATGAAGAACAGGGCAACTTGCAATTCTTGAAAAGTGGATGTTTCATTAAGGGGAGGAACTACGGCCAGCTTGCAGAAATATTCTCACACAGCAGCAACTAGTTTCAATGATTGTATTTCTGGAGTGAATCTGGACCCAGTGGCAGCTGCAGCTTTAGAACTTCCTGCTTTTTATACTGTGGGGTTCATTTTCAAATAAGAACTGACAAAAGAATTGATAAAGAACGGCACCGTTAAGCAGAATAGAAGGTCTGGTTCTACAAAGGTTTCTTCCTGTTACAGGTAGGTTTTCCTTTCCATCGTGGCTTAAGCTTGCTCATGTAGATGTGTTGGGTTTCCCTCTGTTAAAAGCACCTAGAACTGACTGCGTTGTACGTGGTGCTGTACATGGTGTCTGAACAGAATGGTAATAGATAAAAGTCTCATCAACTCCCTTTCCTCAGTGACCAATCATCTCAGAGACTTTATTTTACCAGATTTATTTTATGAAATGGTAAGTTGTTTTTGGCAAGTTCTTTCATCAACATGTGCAACTCCCCCTGAATGCTTTGGCCTCCATGAGGTGACTAAGACTATGTTTACACCCTGGTACCCAGGTATTTGAAAAAAACTGTGATGTTTCTCTGCATTTGGGTGTATTGACACATAAACGCAGCTCCAAATCACCAGAAACAAATCTGTGTCTCTGGTTGCATCTAAAGGGGGGGAGGCGGAGATTTACATCACAATCCATGATGTTGTGTTTTATCCCAGGATTCTGATTGGCTCTCACGGCTTCATGCTTCTCGTTACACTGCCCCCCACAGGTCTGGCTGCTGATAGCTCTGAACCAGGTGGACTGTATATGTGGGTTTGTGTCAATGAAAATTATAGTATTTCGTACATTTGGAGAGGATTGGGGAATTATCTCTTTGAATAAAATCCCCAGTATGTGTAAACATGGCCTCAATGGAGGGATCTCCATTTCTCCATGGAAACATGGAGGCAAAATGGTTTCAAGTCGATCCTCTTCATGTAAACATGGCTTATAGCTGACAGAGTCTCAATTCAAAGGCTCCGTCGAGGACACAATGTCGCCCTGAAACCTGCGTGCAATGTAACATCTTGAAAGCTTTTTGCACGAGTACAAAGTTTACCTGGATTTACAATCAGGCCCACAGTGAACTTTCCTTTTAGAAGCTTTACATTGTCATGATTTATTGATTTCCTACTCTTATTGCAGTTTGTTTGTGAGGCATCAGGTGACAGAGTGTTCTCATTCTAAATGTGGCATGTCAGTTGGAAAAATGGCTTTTGAAACTTGGGAAATGATTGGCTATCGTTGTTGTGTTTTGTATATGACTGTTTATTTGACCTTTCATGTACTTTCAAGGTTATCTTTTTGATGTGTAACATCACCATTTTGATATGATTATAGGGTGTGTTTACATAGGATTCCACTATAAACGGCTGTAGAGCTGCGTTCTATCATTCTACACCTCCATTCCTCCTATCATTCTACACCTCCATTCCTCCTTCTATCATTCTACACCTCCATTCCTCCTATCATTCTACACCTCCATTCCTCCTATCATTCTACACCTCCATTCCTCCTTCTATCATTCTACACCTCCATTCCTCCTATCATTCTACACCTCCATTCCTCCTTCTATCATTCTACACCTCCATTCCTCCTATCATTCTACACCTCCATTCCTCCTATCATTCTACACCTCCATTCCTCCTTCTATCATTCTACACCTCCATTCCTCCTATCATTCTACACCTCCATTCCTCCTTCTATCATTCTACACCTCCATTCCTCCTTCTATCATTCTACACCTCCATTCCTCCTATCATTCTACACCTCCATTCCTCCTATCATTCTACACCTCCATTCCTCCTTCTATCATTCTACACCTCCATTCCCCCTTCTATCATTCTACACCTCCATTCCTCCTATCATTCTACACCTCCATTCCTCCTCCTATCATTCTACACCTCCATTCCTCATTCTATCATTCTACACCTCCATTCCTCCTATCATTCTACACCTCCATTCCTCCTTCTATCATTCTACACCTCCATTCCTCCTATCATTCTACACCTCCATTCCTCCTTCTATCATTCTACACCTCCATTCCTCCTTCTATCATTCTACACCTCCATTCCGCCTTCTATCATTCTACACCTCCATTCCTCGTTCTATCATTCTACACCTCCATTCCGCCTTCTATCATTCTACACCTCCATTCCTCATTCTATCATTCTACACCTCCATTCCTCCTATCATTCTACACCTCCATTCCTCCTCCTATCATTCTACACCTCCATTCCTCATTCTATCATTCTACACCTCCATTCCTCCTATCATTCTACACCTCCATTCCTCCTCCTATCATTCTACACCTCCATTCCTCCTCCTATCATTCTACACCTCCATTCCTCCTTCTATCATTCTACACCTCCATTCCTCCTTCTATCATTCTACACCTCCATTCCTCCTTCTATCATTCTACACCTCCATTCCGCCTTCTATCATTCTACACCTCCATTCCTCGTTCTATCATTCTACACCTCCATTCCTCGTTCTATCATTCTACACCTCCATTCCGCCTTCTATCATTCTACACCTCCATTCCTCCTTCTATCATTCTACACCTCCATTCCTCCTATCATTCTACACCTCCATTCCTCATTCTATCATTCTACACCTCCATTCCTTCTATCATTCTACACCTCCATTCCTCCTTCTATCATTCTACACCTCCTTCTATCATTCTACTCCTCCTATCATTCTACACCTCCATTCCTCCTTCTATCATTCTAAACCTCCATTCCTCCTATCATTCTACACCTCCATTCCTCCTTCTATCATTCTAAACCTCCATTCCTCCTATCATTCTACACCTCCATTCCTCCTTCTATCATTCTAAACCTCCATTCCTCCTATCATTCTACACCTCCATTCCTCCTTCTATCATTCTACACCTCCATTCCTCCTTCTATCATTCTAAACCTCCATTCCTCCTATCATTCTACACCTCCATTCCTCCTTCTATCACTCTACACCTCCATTCCTCCTTCTATCATTCTACACCTCCATTCCCCCTTCTATCATTCTACACCTCCATTCCTCCTCCTATCATTCTACACCTCCATTCCTCCTATCATTCTACACCTCCATTCCTCCTATCATTCTACACCTCCATTCCTCCTTCTATCATTCTACACCTCCATTCCTCCTTCTATCATTCTACACCTCCATTCCTCCTTCTATCATTCTACACCTCCATTCCTCCTCCTATCATTCTACACCTCCATTCCTCCTTCTATCATTCCACACCTCCATTCCTCCTTCTATAATTCTACACCTCCATTCCTCCTTCTATCATTCTACACCTCCATTCCTCCTTCTATCATTCTACACCTCCATTCCTCCTCCTATCATTCTACACCTCCATTCCTCCTTCTATCATTCTACACCTCCATTCCTCTTATCATTCTACACCTCCATTCCTCCTATCATTCTACACCTCCATTCCTCCTTCTATCATTCTACACCTCCATTCCTCCTTCTATCATTCTACACCTCCATTCCTCCTCCTATCATTCTACACCTCCATTCCTCCTTCTATCATTCCACACCTCCATTCCTCCTATCATTCTACACCTCCATTCCTCCTTCTATCATTCTAAACCTCCATTCCTCCTATCATTCTACACCTCCATTCCTCCTTCTATCATTCTAAACCTCCATTCCTCCTATCATTCTACACCTCCATTCCTCCTTCTATCATTCTACACCTCCATTCCTCCTTCTATCATTCTAAACCTCCATTCCTCCTATCATTCTACACCTCCATTCCTCCTTCTATCACTCTACACCTCCATTCCTCCTATCATTCTACACCTCCATTCCTCCTATCATTCTACACCTCCATTCCTCCTATCATTCTACACCTCCATTCCTCCTTCTATCATTCTACACCTCCATTCCTCCTTCTATCATTCTACACCTCCATTCCTCCTTCTATCATTCTACACCTCCATTCCTCCTCCTATCATTCTACACCTCCATTCCTCCTTCTATCATTCCACACCTCCATTCCTCCTTCTATAATTCTACACCTCCATTCCTCCTTCTATCATTCTACACCTCCATTCCTCCTTCTATCATTCTACACCTCCATTCCTCCTCCTATCATTCTACACCTCCATTCCTCCTTCTATCATTCTACACCTCCATTCCTCTTATCATTCTACACCTCCATTCCTCCTATCATTCTACACCTCCATTCCTCCTTCTATCATTCTACACCTCCATTCCTCCTTCTATCATTCTACACCTCCATTCCTCCTCCTATCATTCTACACCTCCATTCCTCCTCCTATCATTCTACACCTCCATTCCTCCTATCATTCTACACCTCCATTCCTCCTTCTATCATTCCACACCTCCATTCCTCCTTCTATCATTCCACACCTCCATTCCTCCTATCATTCTACACCTCCATTCCTCCTTCTATCATTCTACACCTCCATTCCTCCTTCTATCATTCTACACCTCCATTCCTCCTCCTATCATTCTACACCTCCATTCCTCCTTCTATCATTCCACACCTCCATTCCTCCTATCATTCTACACCTCCATTCCTCCTCCTATCATTCTACACCTCCATTCCTCCTTCTATCATTCTACACCTCCATTCCTCTTATCATTCTACACCTCCATTCCTCCTATCATTCCACACCTCCATTCCTCCTTCTATCATTCCACACCTCCATTCCTCCTTCTATCATTCCACACCTCCATTCCTCCTATCATTCTACACCTCCATTCCTCCTTCTATCATTCTACACCTCCATTCCTTCTATCATTCTACACCTCCATTCCTCCTATCATTCTACACCTCCATTCCTCCTTCTATCATTCTACACCTCCATTCCTCCTTCCATCATTCTACACCTCCATTCCTCCTCCTATCATTCTACACCCCCATTCCTCCTTCTATCATTCCACACCTCCATTCCTCCTTCTATAATTCTACACCTCCATTCCTCCTTCTATCATTCTACACCTCCATTCCTCCTTCTATCATTCTACACCTCCATTCCTCCTCCTATCATTCTACACCTCCATTCCTCCTCCTATCATTCTACACCTCCATTCCTCCTTCTATCATTCTACACCTCCATTCCTCTTATCATTCTACACCTCCATTCCTCCTATCATTCTACACCTCCATTCCTCCTTCTATCATTCTACACCTCCATTCCCCCTTCTATCATTCTACACCTCCATTCCTCCTTCTATCATTCTACACCTCCATTCCTCTTATCATTCTACACCTCCATTCCTCCTATCATTCTACACCTCCATTCCTCCTTCTATCATTCTACACCTCCATTCCTCCTTCTATCATTCTACACCTCCATTCCTCCTCCTATCATTCTACACCTCCATTCCTCCTTCTATCATTCTACACCTCCATTCCTCTTATCATTCTACACCTCCATTCCTCCTATCATTCTACACCTCCATTCCTCCTTCTATCATTCTACACCTCCATTCCTCCTTCTATCATTCTACACCTCCATTCCTCCTCCTATCATTCTACACCTCCATTCCTCCTTCTATCATTCTACACCTCCATTCCTCTTATCATTCTACACCTCCATTCCTCCTATCATTCTACACCTCCATTCCTCCTTCTATCATTCTACACCTCCATTCCTCCTCCTATCATTCTACACCTCCATTCCTCCTTCTATCATTCTACACCTCCATTCCTCTTATCATTCTACACCTCCATTCCTCCTATCATTCTACACCTCCATTCCTCCTTCTATCATTCTACACCTCCATTCCTCCTTCTATCATTCTACACCTCCATTCCTCCTATCATTCTACACCTCCATTCCTCCTTCTATCATTCTACACCTCCATTCCTCCTGATGTTGAAGCTTTTGATTGAGACAATCCAGAAACACAGTGAAAGGAGCAGAAATTCACTATGTGATGCCCAAATGTTGAAAAATAAGACCCAAGCTCATTCATGCATTATTATTATTATTTATTTTCTCTCTCTGGCCACTAGGGGCTCCAGACTAAAACAAGACAGACGTGAATAAACACCAATAGAGGACGAGGAGACTCAATGTTTTCTGTCTCTTTGGTGTGAATCTGAGGCTCAGGACAGACTAGATGCAGTGACCTGGACTAGACCATGAATACAGTCCGTCTCCTGGTTCCTGGACCAAACTGATGAATACAGTCTGTCTCCTGGTTCCTGGACCAGACTGATGAATACAGTCTGTCTCCTGGTTCCTGGACCAGACTGATGAATACAGTCTGTCTCCTGGTTCCTGGACCAGACTGATGAATACAGTCTGTCTCCTGGTTCCTGGACCAGACTGATGAATACAGTCTGTCTCCTGGTTCCTGGACCAGACTGATGAATACAGTCTGTCTCCTGGTTCCTGGACCAAACTGATTAATACAGTCTGTCTCCTGGTTCCTGGACCAGACCATGAATACAGTCTGTCTCCTGGTTCCTGGACCAAACTGATGAATACAGTCTGTCTCCTGGTTCCTGTACTAGACTGATGAATACAGTCTGTCTCCTGGTTCCTGGACCAAACTGATTTATACAGTCTGTCTCCTGGTTCCTGGACCAAACTGATGAATACAGTCCGTCTCCTGGTTCCTGTACTAGACTGATGAATACAGTCTGTCTCCTGGTTCCTGGACCAAACTGATTAATACAGTCTGTCTCCTGGTTCCTGGACCAAACTGATGAATACAGTCTGTCTCCTGGTTCCTGTACTAGACTGATGAATACAGTCTGTCTCCTGGTTCTTGTACTAGACTGATGAATACAGTCTGTCTCCTGGTTCCTGGACCAAACTGATTTATACAGTCTGTCTCCTGGTTCCTGGACCAAACTGATTTATACAGTCTGTCTCCTGGTTCCTGGACCAAACTGATTTATACAGTCTGTCTCCTGGTTCCTGGACCAAACTGATGAATACAGTCTGTCTCCTGGTTCCTGGACCAAACTGATTTATACAGTCTGTCTCCTGGTTCCTGTACTAGACTGATGAATACAGTCTGTCTCCTGGTTCCTGGACCAAACTGATGAATACAGTCTGTCTCCTGGTTCCTGGACTAGACTGATGAATACAGTCTGTCTCCTGGTTCCTGGACCAAACTGATGAATACAGTCTGTCTCCTGGACTAGACTGATGGATACAGTCTGTCTGCTGGTTCCCGGACCAGACCACTGTTACAGTCCATCTCCTGGTTCCTGGCTGAGTGCTATGTTGGTGAAACCGGTGACATTTTTGAGTGACGTAATGACGTGGCTCTCACTTGGCTCTGTTAACGGTGGAAAAAGAACCAGTTGTTTGGCGGTGCTCATTTAAGAACCGGCCCTGAACTAGAACCTGGTTCTTTTTGGAGGAAAAGCCCTCTAAGAGGAGCAGGTAAAAAGAAAAAGTTAGAAGTAAGTTTGATTGTTTGGGCGGTTTCCTGCTAGGACACTTTACAGCTTGCCACTCAGCCGAATGTTACGTTGACATGAACCACCTGGCTAAGCATTGTTCCAGAATCTGATTATGCACAAGTTTGTATATTGTATATTTCCTGATTTCCTCTTTCAGCAGTTTAGTTCTTACTGCACAAAAAAAAGGTTCATGAATGTTCAGGTGGGTTCAAATTAACTCCTCGAACCATCAGTTCGAGGAGTTAATTTGATCTCTAAATCCTGCCGATATCAATCCAGGAGCTCAATCTTGGACAAAGAAGGTCTCAGTGTGCAACTTCTTCAAATGATCTTCTGCAAAAATCTTAATGCCTGATGAACGTCACACCTTCAGAGGTCTGCAGGGTTCCGTGGCTGGATGTGAGTGGTAGAACCAACATAATGCAAGGCTGTGGTCATAATGTTCTGGGTGATCACTGTTCAGTCTCTCGCCTGTCTACTGTCTTGATCCTGACTCGTGTTTTACTCTGTCATCAGTGTACATGTTCACTGTGTCACGTATGAAAAAACCTGTGTGTGGATCATATCTTAGACGACAGGCTGCCGTTGTCACCTTGCTGTGCAGCGTACGGTGTGCGGCGTACGGCATGCGGTGTGTGGCCATGTGTCAGCAGCTCTGAGCTCCATGACGCTCGGTCTGTCCGGCACGCTCTGGTCCACGCTCTCGCTCCCTGACATGTGCCGGCGGCGGCTAATCCGCCTCTGACGCACCTCAGCAGCATCACACCTGACTGCAGGACGATGACCTCAGACGCCAGCCAGCTCAATGGCTTCCATTTTGCTCACTGCTGAAGCAAACATTCTTTTTTTTTTTCTCAATTCATACAACAGAGCTGCTGTTAGCAAGCAGATTATAGTGAAGCATAGCAGGATAGGGAGCAGAAGTTCCTGTGTAATATGCAAATTAATTGTCTTCTGAGGATTAAGACAGTTGGCAGTTTGAATGTTAGAAGGTAATAAGTTTCTAAAGAGAGGATGTGGATATCATTTTAATTACGGCTGAGCCGATTAGGTAACAATATGATGCATTGGTTGAAGGCGGGAAAAGTGTGCCAGGCGAGGCATCTGTGTGGATTAGCGGCTGTAAACGCTGCATGTTGTTTGCATGACTCATATGGAGCAGCATCTGTGTTCTTCACTGGAGGATCTGACCACTATTGGTGATACTGGTTGGCTTACGGGGGCACCGGGTGAGAGGAACCCAATAGTTCTGACTGGCTGGTCTGAGTTAGAGCTGGATTATCCATATGGACTCTTCAAAGTCAATTATTCTTTTTTGTGTAATGTATTAATGCAATTTGTTTTTTTTTTTTAAAGAATGATTCAAAAACCTTACAAGTTTTTAAATATCCACTTCTTTTAAAGGGACAGAAAGGTGCCACATCAGGTTAAATCTTGACAAGATGGTTTTATTAATTTTTTGGAGCAGTTGTTGACCTCTTGAGGAAGGCTGTACAGTTACACTTTGGACCGGGCCTTTCTCTGTGGAGTTTGCATGTTCTCCCATGTGTATTCCCTTCATTCATCAGCTGAGATCGGCTCCAAGACTCCACAACCCTAAATTAAATTATGTGCTCCCGGACGGATGGCTGGATGAGATGTTGGTTTATGTATATTAATATGTACCAAAGTCCTTTTCTGTCACATTTATGCTCGTCTTTGGCCAGACTCTTCCTCTGTGTTTCTGAAAGAATGAATTACTACCAACTGGTACTGCGCTTGTGTTCCAGTTCATATTAAAAAAGTGTCTGCTTAATGTCTAAATGTAATTAATTTTATATTCTGATTATTGACCTGTATTTTCAAACTCAAGCTCAAAACATATTTATTGATTAGTTCTGCAAAATGATATCACATTTAATCTTCTTTTTTCTGCCTTTTGTTTTACTGCAATACCCTTCGGTCATCTTGGGTGTTTATATACACCAATTTAAAAAAAATATTAAACAAGAGCAATCAGACAGTGCATTTCTGTGGTCATTTGTCATTAAAAGTGAAGTATTAATATTAGTTGTTGGTCAAAGTCTTCATAACCAAAAAGAAGCTGTGGGTTTCCTTCATGACACAACTGAAGCAAACTGCCCGACATTAAAAATTTAGAGATGTTTTTCAGCCAGACAGAAACCTCAATAAATATAAAAAGCTACTTAAAGGTTAAATGTAAAGTTTATTTTCTGTAACCGAAGCATCACTGTAATGGGTTTGACGATCACAGACGCTTTATAAAAACTTGCTCTCCCATTCAAGTGAGAATCATTGTTCAAAATGTAAAATGATTGAAAGCCTGGATGTGTAATAGGAAAGAAATCATTCACCTCATCTGATCTAGACAGGATCAAAGCTTAAAAACAACAGTTTCATGAATCATTTTTACCTTCAGACAGAAGGAAGGCTCCATCTTTTGACTGCTCGTGACGAGCTCAACTGCTGGATGTCAATCTTTCTTCTCCAAATGCATAAACTCATAAACACTCCTCGTCTGTTCATAATGGTCAAAGTTCAAAACCCAGATGTGCTTGTTTCCCAGAATGTTAAAAACTGAAGATAAAGGGCTAAACCACCAGTCTCATTGGAGACGTTTCAACAGGTTGACATGAGACTTACAGCCAGGATGAGAGACAACACACACTGATCAGTGAAACGCTCTCAAAATTGGCCCCTGCTTTAATTTACTGGGTCAAATGAGCTTATGTGTGTATGATATTTACTCAGGCGATTGATTTCCTCACTCTGATTACTGCTGCATTTGGGTGGCAGATGGCGGTTGGGTTAGTTAATCCCAGCTGCCCCGTGTCCTGACCCCCCCCCCCCCCCCCCCCTCAAAAAAAAATCTTAACGAGCTGGCAGCCGCTTTAAAACTGGTGAGTAATGCCTGCGTCAGCAGTCAGCAAATGAGCTGGGAGGGGTGAGGGGAAGCATTAGCTTGAAGCCCAGTGGACTCCATTGTTGCTGAATGCATCGTAAACACTGCAGTTATTGTTACTGTAAACTCCTGCCATCCACGCACATGATGTTGGAGCTTTAATTCTATTATACCACCTTGAAAAACGTGCAAATGATCCACAAAACTGCTGTTATTTACAGGAAAGTCTAAGATATGTCACATCTGTGTGTGTTAACGACTAAATTATTCTGCCAACATCTACAGTGACTTCACTTCAATACAAAGATCTCCGGAAGTAGCCAGCTACTCCATCTGTTGAAACAAAGCAGCGACTCTGGACTCTGCAGCTCTCAGAGATGTAACAATGGTCATTTCAGTTACCTCATTTTCTCTAATCTTCTTGTTTCCTCTGTGTTTCTACACGGGCCTTAATCTCGTCTAAAGTCATCTGACCTAATCCGACGTGACCTCAGCGGCAGCAGCGGCGGCAGTGGTGGCGGCCGTGGCGGCGGCAGCTCACTCGAGGTAAATTAGTTGTTTTGACGAGCCACAGCCATCTGCCATTCGTGTCTAATTAGTCTGTTTTACTCCTCGAACACAAAATGGAATTCAGAGAAAAGCATTGAAGGTTCACCTCGACTGTTCTAAGTTTTAAGAGTGATTCCGAATGCAGGAAACCTTAAGCCAATGTTTAATGTCTCTCTTTTGTTTCCTCATTAGATGTTGACCAGAACAAAAGCGGCCATCCACATCCTTCACCTGCTTTGGCAGTTAGACTACGGTCACGTCACAGGTCTTGATGTTCAGTTCTGATTTCTTGCTGAGATCAGACTGCAGTGTGAACATTATGGCAGAAAAAGTCGTGGCATCACACTAAGCACGCCACTTGTGGAAGTAAATATGGATGCCACGTTGGGCAGAGCGTGTAGAGCCATTTTCTTCAAGTGGTTGTGCAACAGCAGCGGACAAAGTGGAGAACGCGTTATGAGGGCAAGCAGAAGGAGAATGAGGAGAGTACAGAGCTTTTGACATTTTGGCTGAGTCAAGTTGTCCGGCATAGATTCGTGATGTCAGTCTCACGTCAATAAAGTCGTATCCATGCAACTGGATGGTTCAGACGGCAGTCGAAATGAAAGGCATCAGATCCGATTTGGTAACATGATGGGGTCCTGCGTCCGCTGTGGGAAAAATCGGAAATACAACATTCCCACAGTCACAGAATACATCGGATATCATTCACATGTGCACAGAAAATCAGAATTGGGTTGCAATTCCCTTCAGTGTGGATTCAAGTTTCTCCTCAACCAAATCTCCACATCGCCGTTCACCGTTTGCCAGGATCTGATTTTTTTGCTTGATTGTTCATGTTACATTTTCAACACCACCTCTATCAGACTGCTGTGTGGACATGATTGGACCAGATGTTTTTGGGCCTCAGGGACCAGAAGATGCTCTTGACAGAAGTAAATATGGACGCCGGTCAGCACCCCGGTTGCCAGATGTGACTCACTCTTTTCAGCGCAAACAAGGTAAAACCCACACCTCAATAAAAAAAAAAGCCCAAACTTAAACTTGGACTTAAAACATTCTTATTTGCACAGGCTTTCGAATAAACAATTATTTTTACTTACCTTATTAAATGTATCTTAATAAATCTCTTACCTTATTTATTCCATTTTTTATGCTGTTTTTAAAACTTTTATGCTTTCATTTCTTTTGAAGCTTTAATCTTTTTTAATATATTTCTTAGGTCTTTGTAAAGTTTTTCTGTATTTCTTTAATTTCTTTTCTTTCTTTGTAAAGCACTGTGAATTGCCCTGTGTTTGAATGGTGTTCTATAAATACATTTACCTTGCCCTGCCCAAATCTCTACCTAAAACTATGATGTGTGTAATAAAGAACACGCCATAAACACACAAATGCATGAAATAAACAAAGCGAAAAGGTAACAGAGTTTGGCTCTCCAATTCGGGGACACCTGCCAGACCTGGCAACGCTGGTCAGCCCGTAGATTACTTTTCAAGTGGTTGTTAAATGCGAGCGACAAAATCGAGGCAACCTGACGAGGAAAGATTGAGGTAAAAAGAGAGTACAGTTTTTAACAGCTTTTATTCTGGCGGAGCCGCTTTCTCCATTGCTTATCCATGACATCAGTCAATGACAAAGACATCACATGAAGAAAAATGACTGAATTGGTACCACATGGGATGAAGGAATGGGTCTGGTGTTTAAAAAAAAAATTTTAATGAGAGAATTAGAGCTTTAACATAGAAATAAAACAGGTTGATATGAGTCACTTGAGAATCAGAATTGGGTCGCTTTTCCCTGCAGTCGGAACGAGGCCTGAGACTCACCAATTACCCAAATCAGTTTTACACTGGGCTGTTGTAGATGGTCGACTTGCAAAAAACATGCACAGGAAGAATCTGCAATCTTCTCATCCACCAATCAGCTCGTTGTGTGACTCTGTGATCTGTTTTGGTGGTCGCCTGCAGTGCTTCTCACCATCACTTCACTGTGCAGAAGACACTAATAAACAAGTAAGCAACATGTCTGACATTGTTCAAGGCCTTCTCAACCAAAGAGAAGATGTATTTACTTTAATATTTTATTGTCATTTATTAACAAAATAATCCTCATTCAGACAGGACTTAAATTTCATTTTTGTGAAGAAATTATGATTAAAAAAAGGTTAATTACTGGCTGAAACTAGTGTTTATTGTCCCAAACCCAAACCATTGATGGACGACAATAAAGACAAAAGTCTCCCTGCTATGTTAAAAAAAGTCTCAAATGAATGAGTGAATGACAAGAAATGTTGAGAATGAGATCAATATGAATCCAGTCAATTCCAACTCTAAATATTTAATCCAAACTAGTCTATTTTGACTTTTGAATTTACACCTCATCTCCACTTTAAAACATGTTTATCACACACATGTCTAGTATCCTTTCTTTCCTCACAGCGTCACCTACATGATCTAACAGTTATTTTTACATTCAGTGCCCAATGAACAGTTTTGACACTTTAAAATGTAAAAATTGCTTTTCAAATGTAAATATATATATATATATATATATATATATATATATATATATATATATATATATATATATATATATATATATATATATATATATATATATATATATATATATGTATATATAACAGTAATACAGTACATCTAGTAGTCTATAATATAGGTGTTTAGAATGACAAAATGAACACAATTCAACGAAAATGTATTTTTCCCTGTATATATGAAACATCTTGTGAATGTGAATAAAAAGTCTACAAAGTAAAAGAAATACTAAATTGAAAACAAATATATTATAAGTAATTATTCTTTCACCTCTGATTGTACTTGCATGTACAAACAACAGGTTTACAACAAAGTAGAAGTAGGGATTTATCACCTCATATGGATCACTATTTATGTTGTGGTTGGCTATCGATAATGATTAATAATTAACAAAGATATTTATTAATAATGTTGTTGAAATTTAATCTAATCTGTATCAGAACCTCGGAGCTCCACCTGTCGTAACAGGAAATGATAGCCAATTCAGTTCTATCAGTCTCATAAGATATACTAAACACTTAATCAGGAATTTGAATTAATAGTTAAATTAATTACAATTACCAGAATTAACAGTCAAGGTTGAAGGATTTTGGAGTTCTTGACACAGAAGAGGTCGACATTTCATTCTCCTTTGTGCTCATTAATAAAACAGCAAGTATGGTTCCAAACATTATATTTATTAACAATGAAAACAAATAAAACACAGATTCTAACTACCTATATACAAGCTTGGTGTGTGTGTGTGTGTGTGTGTGTGTGTGTGTGTGTGTGTGTGTGTGTGTGTGTGTGTGTGTGTGTGTGTGTGTGTGTGTGTGTGTGTGTGTGGAGAGCGAAAGACAGAAAGAGGTGGAGGGTGTATGTGTGAGGAGAGAGAGAGTGAGAGAAAGAGAGAGAGAGAGAGAGAGAGAAGTGGAAGAAGTGTGTGTGTAAGACGTGTGATGAACTACAAAACAAGATGGCGGATCACAAGAAACTACATTCAAATGGAGGTTATCAGAGAACAGGAAGTCTGTCCTGGGTCTCCACCATGTGCTGGAGAACAATGGAACATGGAAGCTAGTCTTTAGCTTCTGCTTCCTGTGTGTCTCTGCTAAAGGACCATTTCTAGAATGACTTGATGTGAATGCGATTTATCTTGTAAAACGTCAGGAGTCGTCAGATGGTGTTCAGTTACTGTGTGATGTTGTCTTTGATGTGATATGTGTAGGATTGTGAGTTAACTAGTTAGTAAAGCAAAGATTAGCATGCAGACCCTGTGTCTGTGGCAGAGCTAACGTTGGTTTACAGGTTGATCACTGCTCCTAATATCATTATCTATAGAACTCAATCACTGTAACAGAATCAACACATCTTCATGAAGTTAAACAGTTCTATCATAGCATCAGGTTTAACTAATCTCAGGTAAAGCCCAGTTGTTGTTCCCACTTCCTTGAAGGAGTTCAGTTGTTGTCCTGCTGGAGGGAAGCTGCTAGCTTCTCCTGTAGTTAGCACCTCCTGCTAACTGTGGTTGCTGGTTCTGCAGGCTGAGGAGAAGAAGATGAAGTTGATGTTTCAGGAGTCCTTCTTTGCAGCTCCTGGTTGTTCCCTTTGTCCAGACTGAGGAGCTGGTCGCTCAGGTCTGTGATGGTTTTCCTGCTGGTTGAGAAAAACACAAAGAAGTTCTGTGAGGCGTCGTTTCCCTGGTCCGTCCTGGAGGAACCGGTTGGTTTTCCTGGTTGATGGGAGATCAGACTCTGGGTGCTGATCTCTGGATCAGGGGAAGGTCTGACCCTCGTGGTCGGGTCAGCAGATGAGTTGAGGAGTGAAGGCCCCTGGTTGCAGGCCTCTGGTGTTAGCTGTATGCTAACGCTGGGTGAGTTGAGCTGCTGGGAAGACCGGAGAAGACCTGTTGCAAGACACTATGAGACTGGTTTTGCAGGCTTTTTGAATTGAATTGAATTGAATTGAATTGAATCAGCTTTATTGTCATTGTACAGGTACAGGTACAGGTACAACGAAATTGCATGGAAAGTTTTGGGGAAAGAAGGACAACATGAGGTGAGTAGAGGATGGAAAAAGGCAGATTAAAGACTGTGTTCTGAGGAGCTGTGAGAAAGTGACAGCCCTTTCTCATGTTGAACACAGCTCACCTCACGCACTTCCTGGTCCTCGGCGGAGCACGCCACTGAAGGAGCTGTATTTCAGTGTAGTGATGATCAAATTTGAACGAATCGTTCAAAACCCGCGAGTCACTTTACTGAACGGTGACTCACGCGTTTTCACGTTCATTAACTCGTTCACTGAGTCGTTCTTGCTACAGCCTCCTTGTAGCTGGGCCGCTAACGCTAGCTGCTAAGCACAGCAGCTTCTAGCTCCTGACATTCACATGAGGCTTTCAGCACGCTCGAGTCAGCTTGTCGGTGTAGTTCAGCACGAATGACCGACTCCCCTCCCTTCAATCGTTCAGCTCACATGACCGACTCACCTCCCTTCAATCGTTCAGCTCACATGACCGACTCCCCTTGAAACTCGAAAGAGTCGTTCACTGAATCGGTCAGTAGCACTTCCGCTGTGTCGTTCACCTCATGAGCGATGAGCGGTGAGCCCTCCCCCCTCCCTCACCTGAAAATCTCCGAGCGACGGCGGAGGAAAAAAAAATACATTGTTTGTTTCACAAAGCTTGTAGAGATTAATACATGAATAATACATGTTAAAATACCACTGTAGCGTGTATTGTGTTACATTTAATATTGTCCCCTATAATTAGTTCTGCCCTATGAACGTCACATTATTTATTGATACTAGTAAAAAAAGAAAATCAGAATGTTGGAAGAAAAAAACTATAAAAACATATGTATACATTAATATATACTGTATATCTGCCATTCTGGATGCCAGGTATTTATTCAGTTTAATCATTTATCTAATTTATTTTCTGATTCAACTAAACCTAAAAAACAACACACATAATCTAGAATAAGGAGACCAGGATCACTAAAAACTAATGTGTACTTATTGTTTATTTTCCTCAGAAGTGTTTCATCATTTTACTATGAATACATGATTCTCCACCGTGGTTCATGTCGCAGTTCAGCTGAGCCTCCAGGTCCAGGTCGAAATAGTGTGCATGCGCAACTGAATCAAATGAGTCAAATGACTCAAATGACTCAGACAACCGATTCACTTGGATGAACGACTCAAAAACTCGTGAGTCCGTGCGAGGAGTCGGGTTTCTCATCACTATTTCAGTGGGCAGGTGGAACAGTCCACTGGGTGTAGGGGTGCACTGTTTGTATTTTTGGATGTAAATATGTATAGTGGGGACTGGGTGATGTATCACGGTAATATAATGTATATATTTTGTATGTAATTATGCTTCTTTGATGTATGTGTACTTTATTCATGTATTTCTTTGGTTTGGTTAAATTAGGATAAGTTAAACACCCCTTAGACGGTTGTGTCAGCCCAAAACATTCTGATTGGCTAATCTCAGGGTGGGGCGGGGCCTATTTAAAGAGGCCCGCTGTCAGTGTCAAGAGGACTGAGAGACTGAGAGTACGTGAGTCTGTGTCGGCTGGCCTGTTGTGAGGCAGCAAGTAAAAGAGTCCTGTGAACGTTTGTAAAAAGAAAAGTCAAAATAAATTTAAGTTTATTTTTGAAAACACCGTCAACCCTCTCATCCTTGCCGCATCCTCTCTCTCAACACCCGCCGACCACATCCCAAGTTGGGGTGTCCACCTTGGAACCTCACAGGAGCACAGTCTGTAATTGGGAAAAACCCCACCTCAGGCACGTTTAGCATCAACACAAACAGGTTACAACATATTTATCGAGACAGCACTTGGGATATGTGAAGGCTAGTTTTGCAGCCCGCCGCGAGGAGAAGGTGGGGGGGGGGGGGGGGGGGGGGGGGGGATGCCTTCATTCCACACTCACATCCAGGAGAGTTGAAGACAAAACACAGCCTTGGCGACTGGGTGTCTGGGATTCCGAATTGGAGATTACATTTGTTTTCGTTCAGGCGCTTCAGCTTCATCTGTCAACCTTCAGTGTCTCTGGTCTCCAATGCTGCTCCAATTGTGGCAAGATTTTAGCTTCCCAACCGAGTTCGACTATCCTCCAAGATCGATCCAATTTCGCGTAAACGTTCAAGAGTCGTACTCTTGAGTTCGTTTATCACATGAGTCTGAGCGTTCAAAGCTCGGCACAGTCCTTCAGTGACGATAGGCAGCCGTCCCAATGCAGCTGCTAGCGTCTTCTCAACTTTGCGATAGATCAGAAAGCCGCCAACCCCAATCAGCAGCATACCTGCTATCATGAATCCCAATATGTAGAGGTCCTCCACATCCTCCATGGAAAGAATGGCCAAACACAGGAACCTCCAGGAACCCCAGGAATCCAGCATGTATCCGGCTGCAAAAGTCCCATCGGGACATGCATGCTCTCCTTTGCTCGATCTTCGTGTTGTAAAAATTTGGTCGATCGCATTGAGAGACCAGCTGATCAATTCCATGGTTCTGGTTAAATTCGGATGCGGGTTTGAAGAGATTCTCTTGATAGATCTGACACAGGACAGTACAGGACGAAGCAGCCACCGGGGAGGGCGAGCGGGAGAGGAGAGGAGAGAGAAGGGTCCGCCTTCGCTGAGAGCCGGAAGAAGAAAGTTGAAAGTGTGTGGATTCGAAGGTGTGAAATCCTGAGAGCTTCAACCAATCAGTGACTGGCTGAGTTCATGGGGGAAGAGTCTTTTCAGCAGAAAGCGAGGGAGGATCTGCTGTGGTAAAAGGTCCCCCCACTGGGTGTGATGGTCAATCACATTCCTGGGTCAGAATTCATGTGTCATGACTGTAAGTAAGTAAGTAAGTCAACTTTATTTATACAGCGCCTTTCACAGACCAAGGTCACAAAGCGCTTCACAGTTTCAGTAAAAACATAAACAGGAATAAAATGCAAATACAGATTTAAAAGGCCAAGACAACACATTGATAGACATAACATCCCTAAAAGAACCAAGCGAAAGCCTGAACAAATAAATAGGTCTTATGTTGACCCTTGAAGGAATCAACAGACTCAACAGAACGCAGAGAGAGCGGGAGATCGTTCCAAAGCTTGGGAGCAACAGCCTGGAAGGACCTGTCTCCTCTGGTCGTGAACCGAGTACGTGGAACCATCAGGAGGTTAGGATCCACAGACCTCAGAGCCCTGGCTGGGGCGTAAGGCTGGATCAGGTCTCTGATATAAGAAGGAGCCTGACCGTGCAAAGCTCTGAAGGTTAAAATCAGAATTTTGAAATTGATCCTGTAGGACACCGGCAGCCAATGGAGAGCATTAAGGACGGGGGTGATGTGCGTCCTCCTGTTTGTGCGGGTCAGGATTCTCGCTCTGTTCTGGTTCAGGTTCAGGTTCTGCATTAACTGCAGGCGAGACAACTCCTTCTTGTTTAGACATGAAAACAAACTGTTACAGTAGTCTAAACGCGAAGACACAAAAGCATGAATAATCACCTCCAAATCATTTTGTGAGACCATTTTCCTGACTTTGGAGATTCTCCTCAGCTGGAAAAAGCAGTTCCTGGTCAGCTGTTTACAGTGTTGCACCAGCGGCATGTCTTTATCAAGAAAAACACCCAGGTTTCTTAGGCTCAGTTTAACAGACAGGCCTAAGTCACCTATGTGCTGGGTTATCCCTGGAATTAAATCGTCAGAGGCTATAACCAATGTTTCTGTTTTAATCTGTATTTAGCTGCAAAGTGTTTTCACTCAGCCATTGCTTAATTCCAGCTAAGCAATGGACCAAGGAATCAAGCCTGTGAAGCTCAGTTGGCTTAAAAGTGCAGTAGAGCTGGATATCATCGGCAAAGATGTGGTAAGATACATCACAAAAACTCTGGATGATTTTCCCTAACGGAAGCAAATACAACAAGAACAATACAGGACCTAAAACAGAACCTTGAGGAACTCCACATAACACGTCTGCTGATTCAGACCTGATCTGGTTAGCTGTCACACTAAAGCTGTGACCAGAAAGGCAAGATGTGAACCACTGAAGAACTGATCCTGACAGTCCTACTTCGTCCCTCAGTATTCTCAGCAGGATCTGGTGGTCGACAGTGTCAAAGGCTGAGGACAGATCCAGGAGAACAAGAACAGTGCACTTTCCGGAGTCAGCGGACATCATGATGTCACTGGACACTTTCAGTAGGGCCGTCTCCGTAGAGTGATGTTTACGAAAGCCAGACTGAAATGTCTCGTGCATGTTGTTTAGATCCAGGAATACTGACAGCTGTTCCGAGACCACCTTCTCAAGGATCTTGGACAAAAAAGGGAGCTTGGAAATAGGCCTGAAATTACTGAGCTCAGTCGGGTTTAAGCCTGCCTTCTTAAGTAATGGCTCTACTATGGCGTGTTTAAAAGCATTGGGAAACACGAAAGCGAGAGGTTCACCATTTTGGTGACCCAGGGGCCAATTACCTCAAAAACTTTCCCAAAAAGCCTGGATGGGAGGACGTCAGATGAGCAAGAGGATGGTTTCATTTTTGTCACCAACGTCGAAATGTCAGCAAGAGACACAGACTTAAAGGAGGACCACAAGCTAGGGGCCGGCTCAGTGACAGCAGGGGGACCCCTCAAAACCGGAGGGATTTTCTCCTTGATCAACTTAATTTTCTCAGTGAAAAATCTCAAGAAGGAATTACTGTCTGCTTCACAAAATACAGGGGTAATTGGAGCATCCGGACAAACGAGAGAATTTATAGTGTCAAACAACACTTTGGGATTCTTCTTATTTAGTGAAACCAGTTTTCGGATATAGTCCGATCTGGCATTCTCCATCATTTCATTAAGTGAGGCCACAAGATCTTTCAGATGAAGTCCGTGCACCTCAAGGTTTGTCGATTTCCACAGACGCTCAATCTTTCGACAAAGCCTCTTCAGACCCACGATGGCCTCATTCGTCCAGGGACACACTGTCTTCTGTATTGACAGGTTGAATTTGACAGGAGCCACCTGATCTAAAATTTCAATACAGTGAGTATTAAAACAGTGCATGAAATTGTTCACATCGAGGCAGTCCGTGAACACAAGAGGGTTAAACAAAGTAGAAAAAGAGTCTGCTGTATTTGGTGAGATAATACGCCTCTGAGACCTAACTTCTGCAGGCTTAGGGTCAGGACTGAAGCTCAGATCAAATAAAACAAGGCAATGATCACTTAAAAGGACATCATTTACAGACAGATTTGAGATGTCTAGGCCAAGTGTAAAAACTAAATCTAAAATGTGTCCTTTTTGATGTGTGGGCTTGGAAACATGCTGCTCAAAATGAAAAGCTTCTGACAGTGATAAAAGTTCCATTGCGGGGCAAGACGAGCTGTCATCAATAAGAAGGTTAAAGTCTCCAAGAATCAAAACAGATTCCAAATGTATTATGGAGGATAAAAAGTCACTAAAATCCTTTAAAAACACAGCAGCAGGGCCAGGAGGGCGGTAGATCAACACACAGTAAAATGGGTTGGAAGAACCCACCTTGACCATCTGGCACTCAAACGAAATGAAATCCTGGGTCTGTGATGTTTTGCACGAGGAATTGTCCTTGTAGACAACAGCCAGGCCTCCTCCACGACGAGAGGGGCGGGGCTTCCCCACAGCAGAGCAGCCAGGGGGACAGAGTTCCTTGAGATGAATGAACTCATCCTCTTTCTGCCATGTCTCCGATAGACACATTACATCCATGTCTTCTCTTATAAAAAGATCGTTCAATGAGAAGGATTTATTTGCAATAGACCGTGCATTCAAAAGGCCGAAACGCAACGATGATGACGTCACGGAATGACGTCTGCGGAGGGCAGCGTGATTGGACGAAGGGACGTCCAGCGGTCACGTGGGCTCCAGCTGGACCATGCGGGGAAAGCCGGTGTAAACACGGAAGCGCGTGGACGCGATGGGAGCCAGCCTCTTTTCCTCGATTTCCTCGGAAATTCCGCAATTTCCGAGGTGTCCGACACAGTAGCAGGTACTAAGGTGAGTCGGGGGCGATGGTGAAGGGAGGAGGAAACGCTTGTTCGTACCCGTCCCGTGTACCAAACAGGTCCTCCATAGACTCTTTGATACTGAAGAGAGAGTCCCGATCATAGATCCGCAAGGCAGAGGCACATCCATTTGAAAAGCGGGTTGATATGATCAAATATGTTGTGGAAATGACCATTAAAAATCTGTAGAGCAGGAGGCGAGCTGAGGCACTGCCAGTCACAGGCGCCATCTTGGATTTCCAAGTATGTATCAAGACATATGAAAATTGTCTTTCCTTAGAAATGAACAAACTTTCTGTGGTCCTGTGAGATCCCAACACAGATCCATTAAAGAAATAATAACTGGAATTCAGATTGAGAGCTTCTATATTACTGAAGAGTTTGCATGTTGTCCCTGAGCTGTTTTTACATCCTCCAAGAGTAAAGTAAATGATGTTGGAAGATTTGAAATACATAGTGTTACCACAATAGTCAATGTGTTTCCTGTTCACAGGCTAAAAGAAACAACAAAAAACACACAGGAAAAAAGAATAAGTCAAAGTTAATTTGCTGATTTTCTTTGTCAGACTTTAGGTTGAATTTGCTAACTACAGGGGTTTTCTGTTCTCATCTCACTTGCATGTGAAAATAAAACAATATTCCCATGATACCTGGTGTTGTTGCACCTGCTGCATTACCACAGGGTGAATACCTGGGACGTGTAATTCTCTTTGACAATAGCTGACATTGAAAAGGATTATTTAAATCTCCTTAAGTGGATTCACCATTGAACTGCGGATTTAAATGTTCGTGATATCAGGCATTATTCATTCCTGCTGACAAAATCAATCGCAAGTCAGGAAGAAAGAAACATACAAAACAAAAAAAACTGGAATTAGCTGTAAAAACTTTGCAAAAAATAAAGAAAACTTTAAAATATGATACAAACTGATCATTGCTGCCAGGAAAACAACGACACTTTTTTTTTTTACAAGATACACAATTCTTTCTTTCTTTCTTTCTTTCTTTCTTTCTTTCTTTCTTTCTTTCTTTCTTTCTTTCTTTCTTTGTGGCAGGAATGGTAGGGATGAGCTGGAACCAGCAGATGGCGGTAGTGTAACTTTATGGATGTAAACTGTCTTTAAACCAAGAAGAAGAAGCATCACTTTGATCTTTCTGGTTCGTTTGACAAATCTTCATTCCTGTTGGAGTTTTCGTCGTCACTTCATAGGATTTACAGCAGCCTTGTCACTGAGATGACTGCATGTTCTCCCTGAACCTTCACACCTTTCCTAAAAGTCATTACGACGTCAGAGAATAATGTTGTGTGATCAGTAAGGATGAAAACCTTTGTGTGTTAACCAAATGCCATTCCTCATCATTCTGGTGTCACATCATATTTAAGATCCTCCTGCAGTTACTTTATCGGGTTTTGTTTGAGTGAAGGTGTTTTTTTCTCTCAGAGATCTAGGTCAGGATGGAGGGACGGAAACTGACCCCTAAAAAGACCCTGAGCCACAATCTTGTTAAACAACAAGTAACTGAGGAGTGTAGTGGAACCAATCAGTTACTCTCAAGTAGCAGGATTTCCTCTCAGAGTCTTTCTTTGTTTGATTGAAGCAGAATATTTTCATCATAATTGAAGATGGGAAGAAGTCATATTAAAGATTAATTAGTAGAACGAGGGTAAAAAGTTGAACAACTTTACCTTTTAGGGAAAGAAAAAACATGTCGTGATGTAATTCAGACAAAAATGATGTGAGACCATATAATATCTTGGAGATGAGTTAGAGAACTATTTCAGCTTCTGTATTTAAAGTGAACAGGTGAAGAATGTTCATTGATTTTGTGTCAGCCATTAATAACGTTCAGCATTCACGTAAATTGTCAAGCTAAACAATGCTTTGAGTCTAGAGTTAATCCATTTTAATCCTATCGTGCGAGAGGTCACAGCGCTGAGTTACTCATATATCAAAGACTGGTGACGTAGTTATTAATAACACCCCAGGAGACACACATGTTATCCTACCGTCTGATAAGAACAGAATATCCAGCAGGGATGTATAGATTACAGTGTGATTATATTCTCTCCATCCGACGGCAAACCCCACCTTGGCTTCTGAATAGCATTGAAAACAAATACAGAAAACAGACCTCGTAACCATGTTTGAAGAGAAATGTGACTTTCTTTTTGCATTATTTTTATTATTATTATTATTATAAATTGTTGTTGTTTTACTCCATTTATGTTATATGTTTAATCATCATAACAACAATTCATTACAGCTTGCGCCCTCTTTTTCTCTAACTTCCTGTCCTCCCACTGGGATTCGAACCTGCGTCTCCACACAAAGTTAAAACTGAACCCGACGCACCAGCAGTCGAGGCTCATTGTTGTTTAATATAAGTAAGAATTGAATGTGAAATGAAGGTCAATGAAGGCCAAAAAAAGGCATGTAGTGTGAGACGTGTTGGTCTGAGCGTCCAGCGAGACGATTGATGTGATGAAGATCTGCCAGAGCTTCCACCTGACATACAGGTAAGAGGCTCAGCAGCCACAGTCAGAGCCCAAAGGCAGCTTTATCACACACACACACACACCCCCACACCCACACCCACACCCACACCCACACCCACACACACACACACACACACACACCCACACCCACGCACACACACACCTGATGTGAGGACAAGACCGCACTGCTACTTGTCAGCACTGGAGAGATTTACCCCCCCCCCCCACACACACACACACACACGTGAGAAGAGTGTGACCATGGATTATGAAGGAACTCAAGAAGGAGCGTGTGTGTGTGTGTGTGTGTGTGTGTGTGTGTGTGTGTGTGTGTGTGTGTGTGTGTGTGTGTGTGCGTGTGTGTGTGTACGATACTGCTCATTAAATATCTCAGTGTATGAAAGCCATGATGATTAAATGGTCAGACTCAAACTCTCTCTGGATGACCAGGAGGATTTTGAAAGATAATGATGTATAAAATGTATAATTATGTAGAGAAATATTAAATTAATAATGATGACAATCCAGTTAGTCTGGTCTTGCTTTTCAAATATGATATTGTTTTCATACAAGGCAAGGCAAGGCAAGTTTATTTCTAGAGCACCATTCAAACACAAGAAACGTCTCAGTGCTTTGCAAAGAAATTAAAGAAATTAAAGAAATACAGAATAAAAGAAATACAATAAAGCTTTAGAAGAAATGAAAGAAATGCATTCAAACAAATAATGAAGAAATGTATAGTAAAACAGGTCATAGATTTATTAAGATACATTTAATAAAGTAAGTAAAATATACTTTTTATTCAAAGGCCTGTGCAAATAAGAATGTCTAAAGTCATGGTTTAAAAGACGAGTGTGTCAGCAGTTCATCAACCCCAACCAAAGTGACTTTTAACGGCTTCACCTCATTCTAGTATCACGCTTTTATTTATTGCAGTCCCCCCCATCCTCTCTTTAATTGTATTCAGTCCACCCCAGCATTCTAGCAGGTTGGTCCCTGAATTTTTGTCAATTATTGATACTAAACTTTAGTGAATTTTAATCACTGGTGATTTTAACGTACACATAGAGAGCCATTCGTACTCATTGTCCAGATCATTTAAAAATATTTTGCAATGTCTGGATTTTAAACAACACGTCACACAGCCGACTCACAACAGAGGACACACCCTGGACCTGCTCATTTCTTATGGCCTGACCATCGGTCTGTCCTCTGGTGTTGACCTGACTGTGTCCTCTGGTGTTGACCTGACTGTGTCCTCTGGTGTTGACCTGACTGTGTCCTCTGGTGTTGACCTGACTGTGTCCTCTGTTGTTGACCTGGCTGTGTCCTCTGTTGTTGACCTGGCTGTGTCCTCTGTTGTTGACCTGACTGTGTCCTCTGGTGTTGACCTGACTGTGTCCTCTGGTGTTGACCTGACTGTGTCCTCTGGTGTTGACCTGGTTGTGTCCTCTGGTGTTGACCTGGTGTGTCCTCTGGTGTTGACCTGGTGTGTCCTCTGGTGTTGACCTGACTGTGTCCTCTGTTGTTGACCTGACTGTGTCCTCTGGTGTTGAGCTGCTGTGTCCTCTGGTGTTGACCTGACTGTGTCCTCTGGTGTTGACCTGGCTGTGTCCTCTGGTGTTGACCTGGTGTGTCCTCTGGTGTTGACCTGGTGTGTCCTCTAGTGTTGACCTGACTGTGTCCTCTGGTGTTGACCTGACTGTGTCCTCTGGTGTTGACCTGGCTGTGTCCTCTATTGGCCTGACTGTGTCCTCTGGTGTTGACCTGACTGTGTCCTCTGGTGTTGACCTGACTGTGTCCTCTGGTGTTGACCTGACTGTGTCCTCTGGTATTGACCTGGCTGTGTCCTCTGGTAATGACCTGACTGTGTCCTCTGGTATTGACCTGGTGTGTCCTCTGGTGTTGACCTGGTATGTCCTCTGGTGTTTACCTGGCTGTGTCTTCTGGTGTTGACCTGGTGTGTCCTCTGGTGTTTACCTGGCTGTGTCCTCTGGTGTTGAACTGGTGTGTCCTCTGGTGTTGACCTGGTGTGTCTTCTGGTGTTGACCTGGCTGTGTCCTCTGGTGTTGAACTGGTGTGTCCTCTGGTGTTGACCTAGTGTGTCCTCTGGTGTTGACCTGGCTGTGTCCTCTGGTGTTGACCTGGTGTGTCCTCTGGTGTTGACCTGGTGTTTCCTCTGGTGTTGACCTGACTGTGTCCTCTGTTGTTGACCTGACTGTGTCCTCTGGTGTTGACCTGGCTGTGTCCTCTGTTGTTGACCTGACTGTGTCCTCTAGTGTTGACCTGACTGTGTCCTCTGGTGTTGACCTGACTGTGTCCTCTGGTGTTGACCTGGCTGTGTCCTCTATTGGCCTGACTGTGTCCTCTGGTGTTGACCTGACTGTGTCCTCTGGTGTTGACCTGACTGTGTCCTCTGGTATTGACCTGGCTGTGTCCTCTGGTAATGACCTGACTGTGTCCTCTGGTATTGACCTGGTGTGTCCTCTGGTGTTGACCTGGTGTGTCCTCTGGTGTTTACCTGGCTGTGTCTTCTGGTGTTGACCTGGTGTGTCCTCTGGTGTTTACCTGGCTGTGTCCTCTGGTGTTGACCTGGCTGTGTCCTCTGGTGTTGAACTGGTGTGTCCTCTGGTGTTGACCTGGTGTGTCTTCTGGTGTTGACCTGGCTGTGTCCTCTGGTGTTGAACTGGTGTGTCCTCTGGTGTTGACCTAGTGTGTCCTCTGGTGTTGACCTGGCTGTGTCCTCTGGTGTTGACCTGGTGTGTCCTCTGGTGTTGACCTGGTGTTTCCTCTGGTGTTGACCTGACTGTGTCCTCTGTTGTTGACCTGACTGTGTCCTCTGGTGTTGACCTGGCTGTGTCCTCTGTTGTTGACCTGACTGTGTCCTCTGGTGTTGACCTGACTGTGTCCTCTGGTGTTGACCCGACTGTGTCCTCTGTTGTTGACCTGACTGTGTCCTCTGGTGTTGACCTGGCTGTGTCCTCTGGTGTTGACCTGGTGTGTCCTCTGGTGTTGACCTGACTGTGTCCTCTGGTGTTGACCTGGTGTGTCCTCTGGTGTTGACCTGGCTGTGTCCTCTGGTGTTGACCTGGTGTGTCCTCTGGTGTGTACCTGGTGTGTCCTCTAGTGTGTACCTGGTGTGTCCTCTGGTGTTGACCTGGCTGTGTCCTCTGGTGTTGACCTGGTGTGTCTTCTGGTGTTGACCTGACTGTGTCCTCTGGTGTTGACCTGGTGTGTCCTCTGGTGTTGACCTGGTGTGTCCTCTGGTGTTTACCTGGCTGTGTCCTCTGGTGTTGACCTGACTGTGTCCTCTGGTGTTGACCTGGCTGTGTCCTCTGGTGTTGAACTGGTGTGTCCTCTGGTGTTGACCTGGTGTGTCTTCTGGTGTTGACCTGGCTGTGTCCTCTGGTGTTGAACTGGTGTGTCCTCTGGTGTTGACCTAGTGTGTCCTCTGGTGTTGACCTGGCTGTGTCCTCTGGTGTTGACCTGGTGTGTCCTCTGGTGTTGACCTGGTGTTTCCTCTGGTGTTGACCTGACTGTGTCCTCTGTTGTTGACCTGACTGTGTCCTCTGGTGTTGACCTGGCTGTGTCCTCTGTTGTTGACCTGACTGTGTCCTCTGGTGTTGACCTGACTGTGTCCTCTGTTGTTGACCTGACTGTGTCCTCTGGTGTTGACCTGGCTGTGTCCTCTGGTGTTGACCTGGTGTGTCCTCTGGTGTTGACCTGACTGTGTCCTCTGGTGTTGACCTGGTGTGTCCTCTGGTGTTGACCTGGCTGTGTCCTCTGGTGTTGACCTGGTGTGTCCTCTGGTGTGTACCTGGTGTGTCCTCTAGTGTGTACCTGGTGTGTCCTCTGGTGTTGACCTGGCTGTGTCCTCTGGTGTTGACCTGGTGTGTCCTCTGGTGTTGACCTGACTGTGTCCTCTGTTGTTGACCTGACTGTGTCCTCTGGTGTTGAGCTGCTGTGTCCTCTGGTGTTGACCTGACTGTGTCCTCTGGTGTTGACCTGGTGTGTCCTCTGGTGTTGACCTGGTGTGTCCTCTGGTGTTGACCTGACTGTGTCCTCTGGTGTTGACCTGACTGTGTCCTCTGGTGTTGACCTGACTGTGTCCTCTGGTGTTGAGCTGCTGTGTCCTCTGGTGTTGACCTGACTGTGTCCTCTGGTGTTGACCTGGCTGTGTCCTCTGGTGTTGACCTGACTGTGTCCTCTGGTGTTGACCTGACTGTGTCCTCTGGTGTTGACCTGACTGTGTCCTCTGGTGTTGACCTGACTGTGTCCTCTGGTATTGACCTGGCTGTGTCCTCTGGTAATGACCTGACTGTGTCCTCTGGTATTGACCTGGTGTGTCCTCTGGTGTTGACCTGGTGTGTCCTCTGGTGTTTACCTGGCTGTGTCCTCTGGTGTTGACCTGACTGTGTCCTCTGGTGTTGACCTGGCTGTGTCCTCTGGTGTTGAACTGGTGTGTCCTCTGGTGTTGACCTGGTGTGTCTTCTGGTGTTGACCTGGCTGTGTCCTCTGGTGTTGAACTGGTGTGTCCTCTGGTGTTGACCTGGTGTGTCTTCTGGTGTTGACCTGACTGTGTCCTCTGGTGTTGACCTGGTGTGTCCTCTGGTGTTGACCTGACTGTGTCCTCTGGTGTTGACCTGACTGTGTCCTCTGGTGTTGACCTGGCTGTGTCCTCTATTGGCCTGACTGTGTCCTCTGGTATTGACCTGGCTGTGTCCTCTGGTAATGACCTGACTGTGTCCTCTGGTATTGACCTGGTGTGTCCTCTGGTGTTGACCTGGTGTGTCCTCTGGTGTTTACCTGGCTGTGTCCTCTGGTGTTGACCTGACTGTGTCCTCTGGTGTTGACCTGGCTGTGTCCTCTGGTGTTGAACTGGTGTGTCCTCTGGTGTTGACCTGGCTGTGTCCTCTGGTGTTGAACTGGTGTGTCCTCTGGTGTTGACCTGGTGTGTCTTCTGGTGTTGACCTGACTGTGTCCTCTGGTGTTGACCTGGTGTGTCCTCTGGTGTTGACCTGACTGTGTCCTCTGGTGTTGACCTGACTGTGTCCTCTGGTGTTGACCTGGCTGTGTCCTCTATTGGCCTGACTGTGTCCTCTGGTGTTGACCTGACTGTGTCCTCTGGTGTTGACCTGACTGTGTCCTCTGGTATTGACCTGGCTGTGTCCTCTGGTAATGACCTGACTGTGTCCTCTGGTATTGACCTGGTGTGTCCTCTGGTGTTGACCTGGTGTGTCCTCTGGTGTTTACCTGGCTGTGTCCTCTGGTGTTGACCTGACTGTGTCCTCTGGTGTTGACCTGGCTGTGTCCTCTGGTGTTGAACTGGTGTGTCCTCTGGTGTTGAACTGGTGTGTCCTCTGGTGTTGACCTGACTGTGTCCTCTGTTGACCTGACTATGTCCTCTATGGTGGTGTAATGTGCTCCACCCTCAGTGTGGTGGTGTAATGTGCTGCACCCTCAGTGTGGTGGTGTAATGTGCTCCACCCTCAGTGTGGTGGTGTAATGTGCTCCTCCCTCAGTGTGGTGGTGTAATGTGCTCCACCCTCAGTGTGGTGGTGTATTGTGCTGCACCCTCAGTGTGGTGGTGTAATGTGCCCCACCCTCAGTGTGTTGGTGTAATGTGCTCCACCCTCAGTGTGGTGGTGTATTGTGCTGCACCCTCAGTGTGGTGGTGTAATGTGCTCCACCCTCAGTGTGGTGGTGTAATGTGCTCCTCCCTCAGTGTGGTGGTGTAATGTGCTCCACCCTCAGTGTGGTGGTAATTGTGCTGCACCCTCAGTGTGGTGGTGTAATGTGCTCCACCCTCAGTGTGGTGGTGTAATGTGCTGCACCCTCAGTGTGGTGGTGTAATGTGCTCCACCCTCAGTGTGGTGGTGTATTGTGCTGCACCCTCAATGTGGTGGCGTAATGTGCTCCACCCTCAGTGTGGTGGTGTAATGTGCTCCTCCCTCAGTGTGGTGGTGTATTGTGCTGCACCCTCAGTGTGGTGGTGTAATGTGCTCCTCCCTCAGTGTGGTGGTGTATTGTGCTGCACCCTCAATGTGGTGGTGTAATGTGCTCCACCCTCAGTGTGGTGGTGTAATGTGCTCCTCCCTCAGTGTGGTGGTGTATTGTGCTGCACCCTCAATGTGGTGGTGTAATGTGCTCCACCCTCAGTGTGGTGGTGTAATGTGCTCCTCCCTCAGTGTGGTGGTAATTGTGCTGCAACCTCAGTGTGGTGGTGTAATGTGCTCCACCCTCAGTGTGGTGGTGTATTGTGCTGCACCCTCAATGTGGTGGTGTAATGTGCTCCACCCTCAGTGTGGTGGTGTAATGTGCTCCTCCCTCAGTGTGGTGGTGTAATGTGCTCCACCCTCAGTGTGGTGGTGTAATGTGCTCCACCCTCAGCCTTCTGGATGAGCTGCAGTCGTCTGACAGATGTTTTACTGAGGCCTGTAAACAAACTACAATAATTACAATAATCCAACACAACTTCTGAAAATAAATGCAGAACCACTTTCTCAGAATCTCCGACATTATGAGATCTCATGAAATAACTTGAGATTGTTTCATGTCAGCTGCAGTATTTTTCACTCCAACAAGGTAAAACACAGCACATCCAAATACAAAGGAGAAAAATGGAGAGTTTAAACTCTTAAACAGTGGAATTTGTTCAAAAACAACCTTAATTTGCAAAACACAGGCCATCCCAGCCAGGGGCCATTCTCGGGAGATGCAGTGACGATCGTTGACTTTGACTTGACTCATGTTCAGAGAGAAAAGCTTTCGACCCTGAGAGTCCCGCACCTCCTGTCAACCACCTGTGGAACTCTTCACTGGTTCAATCTTTAGTTGGGCTTTAGTGTGGCTGATTGTTTTAAGTTACTTTCCAGCTCATTCCATATGTTTGGGCCTCTATGACATGTCTGGTACATTTGAGTTTTCTATATTTACCTATTAGAAGCAGTTTATTTCTGGTATCATGTTGGTGAGAGGGCGAGTCTAATGGAATGAGTTCACATAATCTGATATTTGACCTGGTAGCAACCTGATACATAATACATGCATTTTGATAAAGATCTTCTTCAGGAAGCTTTAGGAGACCATCTTTATGGAAGAGAGTGTTTGTTGGAGAGTTTGGCATCAACCATGAAATGATCCTTAGAGCTTTCTTTTGTAGTGTCAGAAGTTTTGTGGTGTAAGTTGAGCATGTGTTGTTCCAGATAAAGTTACAATAATTGAAGTGGGGCTCAAACAGAGATGTGTACAGTGATAAGAGTGCTTCTATTGGGACCAACTGTCTCATTTTAAATAATAGACTGACACTTTTAGACCATTTTAACCAGTTTATTAATATGCTTTTTGAAATGTATGAATTTATCTATATGTATTCCTAGAAATCTTATGGACTCATTTTTTATTTTAACATTCTTTAGATTGAACATTTTCAAAATGATAACAATCCAGCAGAGTACAAATATAGATTATCTAAAGTTCAAATAAAACACACAGCTATAGGTCTGTAGCTTTCATGTCATTTTTGTCCCCAGATTTGTACACTGGTATTATTTTTGTCACCTTCGCCTGCTGTGGAATGACGCCAGACTGGAGGGAGAGATTCATAAAGAAGGCAAATGCCTCAGATACTTTATTCACTCTGGCTTTAAGGATCTCACTACAAATACCACCAGCACCTGCAGAGTAGGAACATTTCATTTTAGTCATATTAGTTACTTCTAATTCACATGGAGGTCTAAGGAAGCATGAGCTGGGATCATTACTTTTCATGAAGTGTTTATAATTGGCTCCCCCTGGGGGACACTTTAGTGTTGTATTGTTTCACACTAAAATTGGCTAAAGCTTCGCTGCTTCACTCAAATCTCACCATCAATTCATTCAACCAGAAACCCTCTAAAAACCCCTGATTGATTTTTTTTTCTAATGTTAGTTTGACATAGTCTTTATGATCTTTCAGCATTGTGTTGCATACAAGAGTTGATTAAATGTCAAATTAAATTAAATGTATCCATTTTCATCTTTTAGTTGTTCTCAAGTTAGAGGAAAACAAAAGGCAGGTCAGATTTTGGTAAGCCATTTTTAAATGTAGTGTTTTCTGTATGCTGATGTCATCATGCTGAATGTATGAATACCTGAATCGCCAGGTTTGAATTAAACAACGAACAATAAGCAAACAAAACGGACTGTTGATGGAGACTGTTCCTCGTGAGATGCATGTTCATGGCCACACATTGCCACAGGAGAAAACTCATTAATGAGGTTACATAACGCAGCTCCTCTAATCATTCTTTGAATCCTAATATTAGACTCCCACGCTAATCTATTTGCCTATAATCTATGGCCTGCTCATGTAAGCAAGTCTTCACCTAAAACTTGACTGTGTGGCCGTGTGCTGCAGCTTATCGTTGTTATCTAAACCGTAGTGATGCCGCCTGCAGCCTGCACATCCAGACCTACAGCAGGGGACGCCTTTCTTTAAACAAAACAAGGTTTTGTGGTGAAGGAAACTGAACTTTTGAGTAATTTGTCACTCCAGAAGATGACCATGCACAGCTGCACTTTGTATGCCTTTGAGTCTAAAACAAAATAAAATGTTGTATTAAATACAGTTTGCAACAAAGAAAATGCGTCAATGCAAGAAAATGCAATGAGAAAAATAACATTATTTTCGAGATATTTACATGCATGTCTCCGAATTTGATGATGAAATCCAATTTTGTTGTACTGCCGGCAATAAGCCAGTGACAGGCCTGCCACGACAATGAAGCCTCCTATATCATATACACATACACTTTATATTTGAATGTTTCAATGATGAAATGTTGTCTGATCATAATTAGTTGTTTGTAAATATGTGTTTTTATCACTGAGAACAAGATAGTTCTCACAACTCACTTTAATCATTGGAAGCCTTATTGCCCAGCTCAGAATATTGATTTAAATAAGTAATAAAGCAATAACGCAAGCTCTCTCCAGCTTCTTTGCTCATAATATATTAAAAGGAAGCAGCAGCACATTAGAAGGACATTAAACATGCATGAAATATGAAGGACGCTGCAGCAGCTTGTCTGGATTTAAAAGACGTTCGGAGGGTTTTGAACTCTTGACTAAAGGACATTAACAGTGGGAATGAAAGTTTTTTTCTGATTTCTTTCAAAGTACAATTCATTCGGGAAAGTATTCACAACACTTCATCTTTTCATTTTCTAAATTCTTTTTGTTTTTCAAGTTTTCAAGAGTTTGCACATTGTTTTTAAAGTTAAAAATTGCTTTCAATAATGTTGACATATTAGCAGCCTTTGCTGAATATATTGTTGACGCACCACTGGCTTCTGTGTAGGGATGGTGTTGGCCTGGTGAAGCTTGATGCTGCCACTACCATGCTTCACTGTAGAGTTGGTGTTGGCCTACCATGCTTTATGGTATTGGTCTGATAATGAGCGGTGCCTGGTTGTCTCCAAACATGACACCTGAACAAAGAGTTCAATCTTTGTGTCATTCGACAATAGAATTTAGTTTCTCTTGGTCTGGCAGTCGACGTTTTGTCAATCTCCTTGATGGAATCCCTCCTCCCCCGATCCCTCGGTGCAGCCGGCGAGCTCGGTGAGCAGTAGCTGTCAGCACACTTGCCTCACAACAACAACATATCTGGTTAAAATCTGGCTTTCTGTATTTATGTGGGTTAACTTACTTTCTGAATTGACTCTCCAAGTGTCATCTCTGTCACTTGTCCAATGTGTTTTGTGTTCATTTATGACTATGTCATATCGGATCATTTTAATATTTTGTGAAATGTCGTCCTCTTTTTTCATGCAAGATTCACTCTATTTGAGTGGCACTCTTCAAAATGCTGTTTATACAAACTTAAAATTGTGACCGTTAATCTGTTTGTTTGATGTTAATTTTGTCACTTCATAGCATTTATTTAATTGTTATAATAAATCTACAGACGAAAAATTTAATAAAGAAAAAAGTTATTGATAACAGGGCTTCCTTTTAATATACAACAAAGCTCCAAAAAAGAAAAGAAATGCAAAAGATCTTCAAATAATGACTGGGTGTCAGACTTTGGGGGGGAACTGGGTGAAGCCATGCAGAAAGCCCACAGGCAGCTGACCTCAGAAGACTAATTATCTACCAAATCTTACAAATGTCAATGTTTTGTCGACCAAGGATGAAGAGTAGCCACCATATGGCTAAAGATGCCCGCAAGAAGTGTGTCTTCACTGCTCTTTAATCTTTTGAGCTAATTGTGTTTCTTACCCCTCCTTAAACTCCCGTGGTGACAAGCAGCTCGTGCCCCGGCAGACAAAATGTGGTCAAACGCTAATCTACTTAACTGCCCTCCACTTTGTTTTTCCTCAATTATGTCCGGGCCTTGTTGTGGCGGAGCACGAAACACGCTGACGTCGACAGTAATTCTGCTCTACAGGCAAATTTTCTACTTGGAGTTGAACTAACATGAGGGACACATGTTTAGATATTTACAGATTAAACCAATGGGACACGTGCTTGACCTATCAAGTAAGTACCCTCGGTGGTTATGACCGTGATGTGTGCATATTACAATTTGAGAACTACAAGACAAGATGTTTCTGACATAAAAAAAAATACAAATAAATCATGATTAAAACAGCAGTTATTCTTACAAGCATAGATTTTGAATCAATGTAATAAATGCATTGAGAAAACTGAATGGTTAATCCATATATATTCTAATATACTAATATGCGCTCACACTAAACGCAATGAACAGTCACCAATCAGCTTCAAATGCATCAGTGAGAACATGCAAACCCCATAAAGAAATGTCATTGTGATGGAAGCACAGATTTAGTTTCGACAAGCTTGAATGTAATGAAAATAATAATCTGATAAAGCAAAAATAATGAGTAATGTGCAATAAATATAGTGCATAGGCGCCCACAGACCAGAAAGACGCCATACTAACCATACAATGCTGCAGACTGCTCGTTTTCCATATTTCTAGTTAGAAAATGAACAATCTCTTCATTCGTCCTGGTAAAAAAAAAATACAGTGAGTCCTTCAAAAGGCTTCCTCTATTTACATGTATTTCCTTCATGAATTTGTTGCAAATATAATTAACAGTGAGCGTCATTCAGCTCTGCTGAACACTTCCTGTTAGTCTGTCTACGCTCTTACAAATGCTTCTCTGATCTCCTGTATCCACTCTTCATGTCTTGGTGTGGTTGTTGTGTTTTTTCAACCTAAGGTTACATTTTTATTTGATCTTTTTTTTATTTTTAATGAAGTGACTTCAACTTATGAACTGAAGCGAGGTTGTCTCCTCACAGCAGAGTCATGATCCGACAATAAAACTTGCACAGAAAACAAATAAACACATGAACTGGCTGTGTTTAGAGTACCCCCCCCCCCCCCCCCCCCCAAAATCAAGGTTAATTTCTGACTCTAAACTGCTTGTGAATGTGATCATCTGTCTTTCTGTATTTTGGCCGGGATGGATCGTCCACATGTCCAGGTGAAATTAAAATGTGTTTTTAATTAAAGAATATGATATTGTCTTCAATGTTTTCACTCAAAGAAAAAATAAATTCAAAAACATCCAGAACTAACAAGCACATTAAATAAATAGATAGATAGATAGATACACACACACACACACACACACACGCACACACAGTTAATTTCAGTCTAAGATCACGTCGGTGCGTCGTTGCCATCAGTTCCGGGAACAAACAGCAAACAAAAAAACCAACAAACAGCAGTGAGCGAGTGCAGATGCCAGCCACAGATGTCAGAAACACGAGCAGACAGTTCGCGTCCCCTATAGATTAAAATCATTCTCTTGAACCAGTCAACCGTGGCCAGAAGACAAACGATAGACGTTGTTCTGCCACATATTTCCATTAACACCAATGTTACAACATGTCAGCTTTTATAGAGCTCGACCAGTTGTGCAGGAAAGAAGTGGTTCTAAAAGGCAATGAATTAAAAATCTACGGTCTTTATTATTTATTTGTAAGCAGAAAAAAAACTGAAACAACAAAGCAACTGAGAAAATTTGTTTCGTCACAATCTGTTACAGGTTGTAAAATGAAAAGTCTGAAGACAGGAATATCAGGTTTATTATACTTTTCTGAATTATCCTCAAGACAAACATTTCTGTTTGTTTGTTTTATCATCTGATGAAGAAGACCTTTCTAAAATGATAATCAAATCAAAATAATAAAATGATTCTTAATATGTAGCTTACTAACCTGCTCAATAACTACTCATTATTCACTTATTCAGCCTGTCTATTGTTATTGTTGAAAGCAGGCACTTGTTTGAATTATATGTGTGTTCAGTTTTTTTTATATAGAGAAAGATCTCACTATTTAATCTATTTGCTTTTTTATATGACAAACAATTCTCTGTTACAACAACAAGCTTTTGAGTTTTAAACAAGCAGATAAAAAGGTCTGAATCATAGATGTACTTAACTTGTCAATTTAAAATATGTATTATAATTATTATACATATTATAAATTGTAAGTAGTTGTGAGCAGATTTTGAAAAATAATCATAGAAGTACAACTACAAGAAAATACTGCTGCAATACTATGTCATTACAAGCAGTGCTTTAAGTGTTAAAAAAATAAGTGATCATAATATTCAGTGGCGTGTGCAGACATTTTGCATGGCCAGTGGTCAGTGTAAACAAACAAAATGCACTTTGTGCAGCCTGTGGATCCTTTGATGCTTTATTATAGTAGTGTGCAATTGGAAAAAAACAAAAAAACAAGTACATTGTTGTAAGTAATTGCATGCTTATTTAAATATTGCCCGACTTTCTATAATTCCAGCCAACAAAAATAAAAGCAGAGAATAAGAGGGAGAAAGAGAGAGAGAGATATGTGGATGTCACTACACACGGTCCGGCATAAGTTCATATATACTTTTACTGTCCCTGTGGAGATTTTCTTTTTTTATCAGCTTGTACTGCAGTACATGTATCGGGTGTAATTTAAGTGTGTGATTCTGGGAAAGGAAAGAAAAAGCAACAGTAAATTACTTTGAAAACGGATACAGAGGAACCAGGGGTCATGTAGGAATTGACAGGACAGGACAGGATCATGGTGCAGTTTGCTGAAAACCAATTGATTAGAATTTTTAGAACATGTTCTGCCTGTACGATAGTATAACGTATTGTGTAATTTAAGTGTGAAATTTTGAAAGATGTTGATGGTGTCAACAATCACGTCAATATGGACCACAGACAGTACAGTGTACACTATTTTTTTTTAAATGAACATAAGCTGCACCCACCAGATTTAAAAAGAAATATATATATTTGTACATGTACAGTACAAACACTTGTCTATGAGTACATGTGTCCTGGTTGTAACATGGCATGAATTTCACTGTAGGATTGCGGCTTTTTTCTTTCTTTTTTTTTTTAAAGATAAACATCTTTTAAACACATCTTCTGGATGACAGACTGCACCAGAGGGAAAGAGAGGGAGGGAGAGCAAGTGAATTACTGCAAAAATACACAAACACTGAGGGTTTCATCTCTGGTCATAAAGTATTTGCTGATTGTGATTGTGAGGAGAGGATTGGTCAGCCTGCAGCCACAGAGTTCAGAGTTACATGATGCACCTAAACACATCATCCATGTGCAGAAATCCATAATTTAGGGTTAATGTTTAAACCACTGAGTTCAAAGTGTGTGAAAAAAGTAGCAGCTGATAGTCCAGACATGATGAACGTTTCCGGTATGCTAAAGGGTGAAACATTTAAAGTGGTGGCTTTCTTTTAATTCTAAACAGTTTCAACCCCCCCCCCCCCCCCCCCCCCCTTTACCTTTTCTAAAAAAAAAATATAATAAAAGAAAATATGGGCCAATATACTGAAAAGGACGTTTTTGTTTTTTTTTAATATTAAGATTTAAAATTCATGAAATTGTTTTCTGAGGTTGGATACATGATAAATGGATTTAGGCTATTTCTTTTCATATTTTCTTGTGGTAGCTATTTAAATGTTTTTTGCTCAATGACACAAGACAAGCTAATTTGTCATCAAGCCTGGACAAGTTGGATTCAGCTGGAAGGTAAGTTATTACATTTTTAATTCATTTTATTTTATTACACAAAGTCTTGTTTGCCAGTTTGACTTGTTTTCTAGACGTAAAATCATTTTCCCTCTCACTTAATGTCAAGGAAAGAAAGTTTGTTTAGAAAAATGGTGGCTGATCAGCCTCATTAGCCTATTGGCTTCATTAGCCTATTAGCTTCATTAGCCTATTGGCTTCATTAGCCTATTGGCTTCATTAGCCTATTAGCTTTGTTAGCCTATTGGCTTCATTAGCCTATTAGCTTCATTAGCCTATTGGCTTCATTAGCCTATTAGCTTTGTTAGCCTATTGGCTTCATTAGCCCATTCACCTTGTTTCTTGGTGGAAACATGAACTTTAAGCTGTTTGCTGTTTTTGATGTCACACATTCTGAACAATAATTTAAAATACATTTAGTTTGAAAGGGTTAGTGTCTGTAAAAGATTCAAAAAGTAACATTTGTCAAACTCAACAGTGATGATGTATGAAGCTTTAGCAACATGTCAATATATCTGATAACTTCTGTTTTTTACTTTGATTCAGGAGTTTAAATACAAATGTTTACATTGGAGTAACAGTTTTTTTGTTTATATAACCATGCATTTGTAGTAAGTTTTTATTTTTTATGTAGAAACTTTACAACTTGTTTCCTTCAACACCTGAAATATTCCAGAGAAATCAAAATAAATCATTTAACTACAATCTAAAATAAAGTGTTGAAATACACTAAATCACTTTCAAATATACCAGTACAAGGACTTCACTTTGAAGTATTGAATGAAATATCATCAGATAATTCTAATAAAACAATTGCAGTATCATGATTGATGACACTGCAATTGATTGACGATGATTTTGTTCCAACACTTGAATTTGACATGAAAAGGATTTAATAATTGTGGATTTACTTTATAGGTAAAAAACATAAATGAAGAGACGATTACTGACTGATTTAACAGGAGCTAACTAATTCAATATATTAAATATGGATTATAATGTATGCATTCTTGTTGAATTCCACTTCAATATTTCAATAAAAGTCTCTACCAGTTATGGTTTTACTATTGGAAAAAAGCGATCAGTGGTATTTCAGGTCACAGTCCTACTGGAGGTTAAGAGCTCCAAAAAGACTAAAATACTGGATCATGGAAAAAAAAATATTTATTGATGCTTTAATCCATCAAGTTAAAATATCCAGACTTTATTGGTCGAGGATACATTCAGGCGTTCACATGTTTAGAGCTCACAGTGAAGTTTTTCTCTTTGATATCCAAACATTCATAGAAGCTTCCCACTGGGAAAGTGGGAATATTTATGAAAAGCAGCGTGAAAATAGCCAGACTTCATTGATTGAACCGGTTTATGTTTGAACCTGAGACCATCAAAGAAACATCACTCAGTGTTTAATGACCACAAGTCCACAGTAAAATCACAAAAACAGCTCAAAGCTGGAGAGGTTTATCACAAGGTGATTTAACTCTGAGAAGTCACACTTTTCAAAGCACTTACATTTCTGTTTGTGGCTAAATGGTTGAATAGTGATCTAGTGTCAATACAGATCATTTCAATCAAAGCCATGCATTAATTCTAATAAAATATATTTCAATGTTTTCCCTTTACAGCTGATGATAAAAGATTAAGGATTGAGTTTTTTTTTCTTTTTTAGGCTGCGGAAGAATGTATAGGACAGCATGAGGTTCATCTGTCTTGTTAGTTCTTTTTTCTTTTGCCCTTGTCCTGTTCAGCAGCCTGGGAGACAATATGATGTGATTGAGAGCTTCTGATGTCAGAACAGTGTTTGCTGTGGAAACAGGAAGAGACTCAGAGTCTCCCCATGTTGCTGCTTTATTAGAAGTCGGCATGGCTGCCGTGCTGTGTGAGGCTGTAAAAGAAGGTTTAGAAAAGCATGTTTTCTTGAAAGAATCATCATAATCTCTTCAATATTTTTTTTATTCAATTTCACTAAGATGTGAAGGATTAAAGAGATACAGGCTCATGTTTAAGACATAATATGAGAAAGAAAATGCGTCCGGAGATCAACAGAATAAATCAAATGATTCAGAAAACATTCAATAAAAATTAAATGAAGGAATAAAAATAATGCAGATCACTCGGTATGAAGTATGTAAATATGTACAATCAAATAAAACTATCAGATAATACACACGAGTTAAATTATGATTCAGTGAAATAAAAGTATAGAGTGTAAATTGCAGTTATTGGCAGCTGGATTATTGTTTGTGTCGTCCACTATTCTATTCACGTGACTTGGTAAAGCAATAACGTACAGAGTTCATAATTTATTCCTATTTATCTGACGTAGGTCAATGATTTAAACGTGTTTACTGTGCTCCTCCTTGATGGCGCTTCCTCTGTCAGCCTGCCTGTTCAAATACCACATGTATGGCCGCTCTGCTGTTTAATAATACATGATGACCCCTCTTATATGAATCAAGTGAACTAATGGCTGCCAAAACAGGCCATTCAAATCTCTATCATTCTCCCTGGGACCCTCTTTTCTTTCTCTCTGCAGTCGGGTCGGGGGGAGATGATGATCTCCAGTTTGTCCCCAAAAAACGGGGGAAATGAGAGTTAATAGGCGGCTCCTGGGCAAACACCGGGAGTCCTGATGAATGGGAGGCAATCACACAGATCAAATATACAAGCAGGGAAATAGACCTGCAATTCAGAAGTGGACAAAAAAAGAGAAGAAAGAAATGGACGGTAAATATGATAATGGAATCGTTCCTTTAAATGCAGGATAGTGAAGAGGAGTGTTGAGTAATGGCAGCAGAGGAGACGAGGCGACGGAGCTAAAGTTACAGCTTCACTCAGTTCATCCTTGTTGTTGTGCTTTGTAGACCCGGTGGAGGTCCTGGTCCTGGTCCTGGTCCTGGTGCTGGTGCTGGTCCTGGTGCTGGTCCTGGTGCTGGTCCTGGTCCTGGTCCTGGTCCTGGTGCTGGTGCTGGTCCTGGTGCTGGTCCTGGTGCTGGTCCTGGTCCTGGTCCTGGTCCTGGTCCTGGTCCTGGTCCTGGTGGCTCCAGCGTTCTGCCAATGTGACTGATTGATCCAGGAGATGAACAGTAAAGATTAAGAGGAGGACAAATAGGCGTGCTGCTTACACAGCGCTTGGGACTAATCCCCCCCACCCCCCCCCACCCCGCTCAGCCCCCAGGCTCCCTTTTGAGGACCTGCTGCCGAGCAGAACCCTCAGACAGTGACGGACCCCGACGGCAGCAGAGACGACCAACACACACTCGCACACACTCAACCTCCAGTGCAACAAGTGTCAGCTTGAGCTGGTGGCAGGACCCCGACCCATCTGCAGCTCCACACCGGAGGCTGAGTGGTAGAAGCTCCAGCTGCCATCTGTCTCCCGGGGGGGGCACCACCGGCCCTCCACACACACTCACACACACACACACACGTTTGTGTTCCTGCTGAACAACACGCACCAAGTATCTCATCTGGGACGCTGGGACAAGAGGAGGAGAACTTCACCGCGGAGTTTCAGATCCATCGATCTGGGAGAGATTCTCTTCTGCGGAACATGATGGAGGATCACCTGGCGAAGATCCCCATGATTCCTTCGTCTTCCCCCACCGGGTCGTCAGGCAGCGGTGGGACCGACGACAGTCGAGGAGGTAAGAGGTCCAGGGGCATCCGCAGGTGGTCCGAAAGAAGTTTCAACACGTTTACTGCTGAGTTGTGCTTCAAAACCCGGCCGCAGTAAGACAGTGGAATGTAGAACCAGCAGGTTGGAGCGCAGAGAAATATCCAGTTTAATCAGTACATACTTACATACTGGTATCTCAACTTTATTCATAATTAACGGTTTTATTCAGATTGATTACAGCATCTTTACCGTGTTTATTTAAGTTCTTAATCTGCCTCCAGCTATTTTAGTTCTTTTGCTCATAATTTCAGAATCCTCCCCGGAGAGATTTCCAGGCCGAAGCGGCTGCTGCAATATTGTTGTGGCTTTTGTTGCCATTGTGCCGAGCTCCACGCCGCCGCCGCAGATGGCAGCCACGCGCACAAAAACAATACTGGCCTGAACACAGGACACTAACCGACTGACCTCTCTCCCACTGTGTGACTGTGCTTTGACTCGCAGCCAAGAGCCCCGGCCCGGGAAAAGCCCCGAGCCCGGCGCTGGTCTGCAAAGTGTGCGGCGACACCAGCAGCGGCAAACACTACGGCATCTACGCCTGCAACGGCTGCAGCGGCTTCTTCAAGCGCAGCGTGAGGAGGAGGCTCATCTACAGGCAAGGGAAAGCAAAGCATTCTGTGCATTGTGCCACCTTCATCAGGTTGCAGAGGCATTGTGGAAATGAAGGCAAATTCAAATAGTTGGGAGATTCGTAGATGTTATTGACAATCATAACACAGCAAAAGTCCATTTGAAAACAGAAGAAAACTAGTAGTGGTCTAATGAATCCTAAACATTGGTCTCATAAAAAAAAAAAAAAAAAAAAACCTACCCGGAAATACAACATTGTGGTTGTTTTTTGGTTTTTTGGGGGGGATTTTTTTAATCATGAAAAAAATACAAATTCTGGAAATGTAAAAATTTCCATTGTGTTTTTGTTGAATCATTATGTGAAATTACTATGATGATTTTCCAATTAAAAATGACAAATTAGACTGTAAAATGTCAAATATGAAAATTATATTCACCAGCTTCTATATTTTTGCCACAATATTTTTATTTAACTTTTAAGAATAAAAGTACAGCTTCTTGGAAATATTTGGTTCACAGTCATATTGAAAATTAGTTGCTGTACATAGAAGACAAAAGCAAAAGCAACCAAACCAAAGACACACAAAAAAATATATGAAAGAAATCAGAATAAAAGTACTTCTCCCGCCTAATCTAAACATAATCTGGCCAAATTAAAGTTAGACATTTCTAGAAAATGCGAATTTTAAATATTAAGATAATCACTAAAATTTGGGGAAAGAAAAAATCTACAAATTTGAAGAGTTGACATTTATCCCAGTGGCTCTGTTGGATCCAGGTCTTTAATATTTGGATTGAATCGCCTCCATATGAACACTTGAATATGTTTGTGAGTCTCTAATGGCCTGCCCCCATCGGTCTTGTCCACCGTGTTATAGTCGCTCTCTTTTAGTTTTTTTCAAACGTCAGCTTCTTAAACCAATGTAAACATGCATGTAATACTCTGATCATGGAAGGAATGCAGATGGAAATGAATGAAGGAATAAAATGTCATAAAATGAGATATTTATATTGATGTTATGGTTTAGTCTAAAAGGAGGCTGTTATCAGTTTATTGTCAAAGGATCACGCTGTGTGGTTTTAATGTAGATATTTGAGTAAAATGGTATCATTTCATCACATTGGCTCACTCAACTTGTACACAATGTTCCAAATTGTAATAATGATAGTAAAACACAACTAGAAAACATAATCTCAATGTTTACACTGTTCCTCAGTTCTCTTCAGGCTCAGACAACCCAGTTGTAATGACCATGACGTCTTATGCTACTACTACTGCTACTACTACTACTACTACTACTACTACTGCTACTACTACTACTGCTAACCACTACTACTACTGCTACTACTACTACTACTACTACTACTACTGCTACTACTACTACTGCTAACCACTACTACTACTACTACTACTACTACTACTACTGCTACTACTACTTCTACTACTGCTACTACTACTACTACTACTTCTACTACTACTTCTACTACTGCTACTACTACTACTACTACTGCTACTACTACTTCTACTACTGCTACTACTACTACTACTACTGCTACTGCTGCTACTACTACTACTCCTACTACTACTGCTACTCCTACTACTACTGCTACTACTACTGCTACTACTACTACTGCTACTCCTACTACTACTGCTACTCCTACTGCTACTACTACTACTGCTACTCCTACTACTACTGCTACTCCTACTACTACTACTACTACTACTGCTACTACTGCTACTGCTACTACTACTACTACTGCTACTGCTGCTACTGCTACGTCTCCTGGCAGTGTCCTGAGCCTGACCACTGTGATTGGTTGAGCAGGTGCCAGGCGGGGACGGGGTTGTGTCCAGTGGACAAAGCTCATCGGAACCAGTGTCAGGCGTGCCGGCTGAAGAAGTGTCTGCAGGCGGGCATGAATAAAGACGGTGAGTGGGGACGAGTCCTCCGGTGTCCGTCCCGACGTGAAGACCTCCGAGTCCCAAGTCAACCTGGACTGTTCTTCCTCCTGCAGCCGTGCAGAACGAGCGGCAGCCCCGCAGCACGGCCCAGGTCCGCCTGGACTCCATCGACGTCCCCGACAAGGAGCACCTGGCCACCACGCGGGAGCCCTCCTCCTCCTCCTCCTCCTCCTCCTCCTCCTCCTCCTCCTCCTCCTCCGTCATCACGTGGCCCCACATCACCTCCTCCATGTCCATCACCTCCTCCTCCGCGGCGCCGCAGCGCTGCGCCAGTCCCCAGAACAACCACCGCTTCATGGCCAGTCTCATGACGGCCGAAACCTGCGCCAAGCTGGAGCCCGAGGACGGTGAGGACGCCCGGGACACAGTCCACATTTCTTTTTTGACCAAATAGGGCTCCGAACTGGATCGGCGTCCCCGCTGAGGCCAGGTTTGTGGGGCCGACGAGCATAAAGGCTGACATGAAGTAAAACAGGCTGGTCTCATCTCCTCTTCCAGTTGACGAAAACATCGACGTGACCAGCAACGAGCCGGAGCTGGGAGGAGCGTCCTCGGAGTACCACATGGCTCTGTACCCGGCCAGCTCGGAGAACGTGTACGAGACGTCGGCCAGGCTCCTCTTCATGTCCGTCAAGTGGGCCAAGAACCTGCCCGTCTTCTCCAACCTGCCCTTCAGAGACCAGGTGACCAGAACTCCTTCACTTCCTGCACTTCTACTGTGTTTGAAGTACCGTCTACCTTACCGCTGCTTCTACTGTGTTTGAAGTACCGTCTACCTTGCCCCTGCTTTTACTGTGTTTGAAGTACCGTCTACCTTGCCCCTGCTTTTACTGTGTTTGAAGTACCGTCTACCTTACCGCTGCTTCTACTGTGTTTGAAGTACCGTCTACCTTGCCCATGCTTTTACTGTGTTTGAAGTACCGTCTACCTTGCCCCTGCTTTTACTGTGTTTGAAGTACCGTCTACCTTACCCCTGCTTTTACTGTGTTTGAAGTACCGTCTACCTTGCCCCTGCTTTTACTGTGTTTGAAGTACCGTCTACCTTGCCCCTGCTTTTACTGTGTTTGAAGTACCGTCTACCATACTGCTGCTTTTACTGTGTTTGAAGTCCCGTCTACCGTACCGCTGCTTTTACTGTGTTTGAAGTACCGTCTACCTTACCGCTGCTTTTACTGTGTTTGAAGTACCGTCTACCTTACCGCTGCTTTTACTGTGTTTGACGTACCGTCTACCTTACCGCTGCTTTTACTGTTTGAAGTACCGTCTACCTTACCGCTGCTTTTACTGTGTTTGAAGTACCGTCTACCTTACCGCTGCTTTTACTGTGTTTGAAGTACCGTCTACCATACTGCTGCTTTTACTGTGTTTGAAGTACCGTCTACCTTACCGCTGCTTTTACTGTGTTTGAAGTACCGTCTACCTTACCGCTGCTTTTACTGTGTTTGAAGTACCGTCTACCTTACCGCTGCTTTTACTGTGTTTGAAGCACCGCCTACCATACTGCTGCTTTTACTTAGTTTGAAGTACCGTCTACCTTACCGCTGCTTTTACTGTGTTTGAAGTACCGTCTACCTTACCGCTGCTTTTACTGTATTTGAAGTACCGTCTACCTTACCGCTGCTTTTACTGTGTTTGACGTACCGTCTACCTTACTGCTGCTTTTACTGTGTTTGAAGTACCGTCTACCATACCGCTGCTTTTACTGTGTTTGACGTACCGTCTACCTTACTGCTGCTTTTACTGTGTTTGAAGTACCGTCTACCATACCGCTGCTTTTACTGTGTTTGACGTACCGTCTACCTTACCGCTGCTTTTACTGTGTTTGACGTACCGTCTACCTTACCGCTGCTTTTACTGTGTTTGACGTACCGTCTACCTTACCGCTGCTTTTACTGTGTTTGAAGTACCGTCTACCTTACCGCTGCTTTTACTGTGTTTGAAGTACCGTCTACCTTACCGCTGCTTTTACTGTGTTTGAAGTACCGTCTACCATACTGCTGCTTTTACTGTGTTTGAAGTACCGTCTACCTTACCGCTGCTTTTACTGTGTTTGAAGTACCGTCTACCTTACCGCTGCTTTTACTGTGTTTGAAGTACCGTCTACCTTACCGCTGCTTTTACTGTGTTTGAAGCACCGCCTACCATACCGCTGCTTTTACTTAGTTTGAAGTACCGTCTACCTTACCGCTGCTTTTACTGTGTTTGAAGTACCGTCTACCTTACCGCTGCTTTTACTGTATTTGAAGTACCGTCTACCTTACCGCTGCTTTTACTGTGTTTGACGTACCGTCTACCTTACTGCTGCTTTTACTGTGTTTGAAGTACCGTCTACCATACCGCTGCTTTTACTGTGTTTGACGTACCGTCTACCTTACTGCTGCTTTTACTGTGTTTGAAGTACCGTCTACCATACCGCTGCTTTTACTGTGTTTGACGTACCGTCTACCTTACCGCTGCTTTTACTGTGTTTGACGTACCGTCTACCTTACCGCTGCTTTTACTGTGTTTGACGTACCGTCTACTTTACCGCTGCTTTTACTGTGTTTGAAGTACTGTGCACCTTACCACTGCATGTTCAGAGTGACGACGTGACACATTCAAATTGGCCTGATTGACTGCATTTTAAACATTTGACCTGCATCAATACAGAAGAAATGATTCCTGCTTATAAACAATAACAATTCCATTTTATTGCATCTGCAGATCATCAATTAATAGTTTAATAATTAGCAGGTTTTTTTCAACTTAATTTGTTTTAAAAAGGTGTAAAACATACAAGAAAGTTTTGAAAACAGATGAGAAAATATTGATATATTGTTAATATTTCTACATTATCTATATTTAGCAATTTATTTTTAACTTGCATCTCGTATTTTTTTGATTTAGAATTTGTACTTTTTTGTCAAATGAAGTAGCATTTTAAGATGTCTTACTGTATTATTAATAAGTCCACTAATCATGTTAAAATGTAGATTTCATTTTGTTGTATAATAATAAAAGACATCCCAACATTTAATTTACTATTTAGATATCGCCATGAACGTCTTTAACGATTTTGAACTTTTTAAAACTTCACAAAATTTTTTTTTGTTTTGTTTTAATACATTTTTAACAACATTTTAAATTTAAAAGCAGATAATAGGCAAATATGTAATTTTTGGGATTATTCATTCATACATGTTTTTAATATATAGTATATATCAATAAATTAGAATGTACACATTAAATAATTAATTGTAATAATTGTGTCGCATATCTTTAACAAATGACAGTTAAAAGCAAAGTCATCACTGTATTGTAGAACTGAAACTGGATGGATCCAGTATTAGTGAACACGAACAATCAGTTGCTACCGTCACAATTTAATCTTCTATTTGATGAAATCTTATACAGAACAAACATACAGTTTGTGTTTGGTAACAGTGAGTGTGGTGTTACTGTGTGGTGACAGTGAGTGTAGTGTTACTGTGTGGTAACAGTGAGTGTGGTGTTACTGTGTGGTGACAGTGAGTGTAGTGTTACTGTGTGGTGACAGTGAGTGTAGTGTTACTGTGTGGTGACAGTGAGTGTAGTGTTACTGTGTGATGACAGTGAGTGTAGTGTTACTGTGTGGTGACAGTGAGTGTAGTGTTACTGTGTGGTGACAGTGAGTGTAGTGTTACTGTGTGGTGACAGTGAGTGTAGTGTTACTGTGTGGTGACAGTGAGTGTGGTGTTACTGTGTGGTGACAGTGAGTGTAGTGTTACTGTGTGGTGACAGTGAGTGTGGTGTTACTGTGTGGTGACAGTGAGTGTAGTGTTACTGTGTGGTGACAGTGAGTGTAGTGTTACTGTGTGGTGACAGTGAGTGTAGTGTTTCTGTGTGGTGACAGTGAGTGTAGTGTTACTGTGTGGTGACAGTGAGTGTAGTGTTACTGTGTGGTGACAGTGAGTGTGGTGTTACTGTGTGGTGACAGTGAGTGTGGTGTTACTGTGTGGTGACAGTGAGTGTAGTGTTTCTGTGTGGTGACAGTGAGTGTGGTGTTACTGTGTGGTGACAGTGAGTGTAGTGTTACTGTGTGGTGACAGTGAGTGTAGTGTTACTGTGTGGTAACAGTGAGTGTAGTGTTACTGTGTGGTAACTCTGGTCTGAGTGTAGTGTTACTGTGTGGTAACAGTGAGTGTAGTGTTACTGAGTGGTAACAGTGAGTGTAGTGTTTCTGTGTGGTGACAGTGAGTGTGGTGTTACTGTGTGGTGACAGTGAGTGTAGTGTTACTGTGTGGTAACTCTGGTCTGAGTGTAGTGTTACTGTGTGGTGACAATGAGTGTATTGTTACTGTGTGGTAACAGTGAGTGTAGTGTTTCTGTGTGGTGACAGTGAGTGTAGTGTTACTGTGTGATGACAGTGAGTGTAGTGTTACTGTGTGGTAACAGTGAGTGTAGTGTTACTGTGTGGTAACTCTGGTCTGAGTGTAGTGTTACTGTGTGGTAACAGTGAGTGTAGTGTTACTGAGTGGTAACAGTGAGTGTAGTGTTTCTGTGTGGTGACAGTGAGTGTGGTGTTACTGTGTGGTGACAGTGAGTGTAGTGTTACTGTGTGGTAACTCTGGTCTGAGTGTAGTGTTACTGTGTGGTGACAATGAGTGTATTGTTACTGTGTGGTAACAGTGAGTGTAGTGTTTCTGTGTGGTGACAGTGAGTGTAGTGTTACTGTGTGATGACAGTGAGTGTAGTGTTACTGTGTGGTGACAGTGAGTGTAGTGTTACTGTGTGGTGACAGTGAGTGTAGTGTTACTGTGTGGTGACAGTGAGTGTTGTGTTACTGTGTGGTGACAGTGAGTGTGGTGTTACTGTGTGGTGACAGTGAGTGTAGTGTTTCTGTGTGGTGACAGTGAGTGTGGTGTTACTGTGTGGTGACAGTGAGTGTAGTGTTACTGTGTGGTGACAGTGAGTGTGGTGTTACTGTGTGGTGACAGTGAGTGTAGTGTTACTGTGTGGTAACTCTGGTCTGAGTGTAGTGTTACTGTGTGGTAACAGTGAGTGTAGTGTTACTGAGTGGTAACAGTGAGTGTAGTGTTTCTGTGTGGTGACAGTGAGTGTGGTGTTACTGTGTGGTGACAGTGAGTGTAGTGTTACTGTGTGGTAACTTTGGTCTGAGTGTAGTGTTACTGTGTGGTGACAATGAGTGTATTGTTACTGTGTGGTAACAGTGAGTGTAGTGTTTCTGTGTGGTGACAGTGAGTGTAGTGTTACTGTGTGGTAACAGTGAGTGTAGTGTTACTGTGTGGTAACTCTGGTCTGAGTGTAGTGTTACTGTGTGGTAACAGTGAGTGTAGTGTTACTGAGTGGTAACAGTGAGTGTAGTGTTTCTGTGTGGTGACAGTGAGTGTGGTGTTACTGTGTGGTGACAGTGAGTGTAGTGTTACTGTGTGGTAACTCTGGTCTGAGTGTAGTGTTACTGTGTGGTGACAATGAGTGTATTGTTACTGTGTGGTAACAGTGAGTGTAGTGTTTCTGTGTGGTGACAGTGAGTGTAGTGTTACTGTGTGATGACAGTGAGTGTAGTGTTACTGTGTGGTGACAGTGAGTGTAGTGTTACTGTGTGGTGACAGTGAGTGTAGTGTTACTGTGTGGTGACAGTGAGTGTTGTGTTACTGTGTGGTGACAGTGAGTGTGGTGTTACTGTGTGGTGACAGTGAGTGTAGTGTTTCTGTGTGGTGGCAGTGAGTGTGGTGTTACTGTGTGGTGACAGTGAGTGTAGTGTTACTGTGTGGTGACAGTGAGTGTGGTGTTACTGTGTGGTGACAGTGAGTGTAGTGTTACTGTGTGGTAACAGTGAGTGTAGTGTTACTGTGTGGTAACTCTGGTCTGAGTGTAGTGTTACTGTGTGGTAACAGTGAGTGTAGTGTTACTGAGTGGTAACAGTGAGTGTAGTGTTTCTGTGTGGTGACAGTGAGTGTGGTGTTACTGTGTGGTGACAGTGAGTGTAGTGTTACTGTGTGGTAACTCTGGTCTGAGTGTAGTGTTACTGTGTGGTGACAATGAGTGTATTGTTACTGTGTGGTAACAGTGAGTGTAGTGTTTCTGTGTGGTGACAGTGAGTGTAGTGTTACTGTGTGGTAACAGTGAGTGTAGTGTTACTGTGTGGTAACAGTGAGTGTAGTGTTACTGTGTGGTGACAGTGAGTGTAGTGTTACTGTGTGGTAACAGTGAGTGTGGTGTTACTGTGTGGAAACAGTGAGTGTGGTGTTACTGTGTGGTGACAGTGAGTGTGGTGTTACTGTGTGGTGACAGTGAGTGTAGTGTTACTGTGTGGTGACAGTGAGTGTAGTGTTACTGTGTGGTGACAGTGAGTGTTGTGTTACTGTGTGGTGACAGTGAGTGTGGTGTTACTGTGTGGTGACAGTGAGTGTAGTGTTTCTGTGTGGTGACAGTGAGTGTGGTGTTACTGTGTGGTGACAGTGAGTGTAGTGTTACTGTGTGGTGACAGTGAGTGTGGTGTTACTGTGTGGTGACAGTGAGTGTAGTGTTACTGTGTGGTAACAGTGAGTGTAGTGTTACTGTGTGGTAACTCTGGTCTGAGTGTAGTGTTACTGTGTGGTAACAGTGAGTGTAGTGTTACTGAGTGGTAACAGTGAGTGTAGTGTTTCTGTGTGGTGACAGTGAGTGTGGTGTTACTGTGTGGTGACAGTGAGTGTAGTGTTACTGTGTGGTAACTCTGGTCTGAGTGTAGTGTTACTGTGTGGTGACAATGAGTGTATTGTTACTGTGTGGTAACAGTGAGTGTAGTGTTTCTGTGTGGTGACAGTGAGTGTAGTGTTACTGTGTGGTAACAGTGAGTGTAGTGTTACTGTGTGGTAACAGTGAGTGTAGTGTTACTGTGTGGTGACAGTGAGTGTAGTGTTACTGTGTGGTAACAGTGAGTGTGGTGTTACTGTGTGGTAACAGTGAGTGTGGTGTTACTGTGTGGTGACAGTGAGTGTGGTGTTACTGTGTGGTGACAGTGAGTGTAGTGTTACTTTGTGGTGACAGTGAGTGTAGTGTTACTTTGTGGTAACAGTGAGTGTGGTGTTACTGTGTGGTAACAGTGAGTGTAGTGTTACTGTGTGGTAACAGTGAGTGTGGTGTTACTGTGTGGTAACAGTGAGTGTAGTGTTACTGTGTGGTGACAGTGAGTGTAGTGTTACTGTGTGGTAACAGCGAGTGTAGTGTTACTTTGTGGTAACAGTGAGTGTAGTGTTACTGTGTGGTGACAGTGAGTGTAGTGTTACTGTGTGGTAACAGTGAGTGTGGTGTTACTGTGTGGTAACAGTGAGTGTAGTGTTACTGTGTGGTAACAGTGAGTGTGGTGTTACTGTGTGGTAACAGTGAGTGTGGTGTTACTGTGTGGTAACAGTGAGTGTAGTGTTACTGTGTGGTAACAGTGAGTGTAGTGTTACTGTGTGGTAACAGTGAGTGTGGTGTTACTGTGTGGTGACAGTGAGTGTAGTGTTACTGTGTGGTAACAGTGAGTGTAGTGTTACTGTGTGGTAACAGTGAGTGTAGTGTTACTGTGTGGTAACAGTGAGTGTGGTGTTACTGTGTGGTGACAGTGAGTGTAGTGTTACTGTGTGGTAACAGTGAGTGTGGTGTTACTGTGTGGTGACAGTGAGTGTAGTGTTACTGTGTGGTAACTCTGGTCTGAGTGTAGTGTTACTGTGTGGTGACAATGAGTGTATTGTTACTGTGTGGTAACAGTGAGTGTAGTGTTTCTGTGTGGTGACAGTGAGTGTAGTGTTACTGTGTGGTAACAGTGAGTGTAGTGTTACTGTGTGGTAACAGTGAGTGTAGTGTTACTGTGTGGTGACAGTGAGTGTAGTGTTACTGTGTGGTAACAGTGAGTGTGGTGTTACTGTGTGGTAACAGTGAGTGTGGTGTTACTGTGTGGTGACAGTGAGTGTGGTGTTACTGTGTGGTGACAGTGAGTGTAGTGTTACTTTGTGGTGACAGTGAGTGTAGTGTTACTTTGTGGTAACAGTGAGTGTGGTGTTACTGTGTGGTAACAGTGAGTGTAGTGTTACTGTGTGGTAACAGTGAGTGTGGTGTTACTGTGTGGTAACAGTGAGTGTAGTGTTACTGTGTGGTGACAGTGAGTGTAGTGTTACTGTGTGGTAACAGCGAGTGTAGTGTTACTTTGTGGTAACAGTGAGTGTAGTGTTACTGTGTGGTGACAGTGAGTGTAGTGTTACTGTGTGGTAACAGTGAGTGTGGTGTTACTGTGTGGTAACAGTGAGTGTAGTGTTACTGTGTGGTAACAGTGAGTGTGGTGTTACTGTGTGGTAACAGTGAGTGTGGTGTTACTGTGTGGTAACAGTGAGTGTAGTGTTACTGTGTGGTAACAGTGAGTGTAGTGTTACTGTGTGGTAACAGTGAGTGTGGTGTTACTGTGTGGTGACAGTGAGTGTAGTGTTACTGTGTGGTAACAGTGAGTGTAGTGTTACTGTGTGGTAACAGTGAGTGTGGTGTTACTGTGTGGTGACAGTGAGTGTAGTGTTACTGTGTGGTAACAGTGAGTGTAGTGTTACTGTGTGGTAACAGTGAGTGTAGTGTTACTGTGTGGTAACAGTGAGTGTGGTGTTACTGTGTGGTGACAGTGAGTGTAGTGTTACTGTGTGGTAACAGTGAGTGTGGTGTTACTGTGTGGTAACAGTGAGTGTGGTGTTACTGTGTGGTAACAGTGAGTGTAGTGTTACTGTGTGGTGACAGTGAGTGTAGTGTTACTGTGTGGTAACAGTGAGTGTAGTGTTACTTTGTGGTAACAGTGAGTGTAGTGTTACTTTGTGGTAACAGTGAGTGTAGTGTTACTGTGTGGTAACAGTGAGTGTGGTGTTACTGTGTGGTAACAGTGAGTGTGGTGTTACTGTGTGGTGACAGTGAGTGTAGTGTTACTGTGTGGTAACAGTGAGTGTAGTGTTACTGTGTGGTGACTGTGAGTGTGGTGTTACTGTGTGGTAACAGTGAGTGTAGTGTTACTGTGTGGTGACAGTGAGTGTAGTGTTACTGTGTGGTAACAGTGAGTGTAGTGTTACTGTGTGGTGACTGTGAGTGTGGTGTTACTGTGTGGTGACTGTGAGTGTTGTGTTACTGTGTGGTAACAGTGAGTGTGGTGTTACTGTGTGGTGACTCTGCCTTGCCCCTGCTGGCCAGGTGATCCTGCTGGAGGAGGCGTGGAGCGAGCTCTTCCTGCTGTGCGCCATCCAGTGGTCTCTGCCTCTGGACAGCTCGCCGCTGCTCTCGCTGCCCGACCTCTGCCCCGGCATGCAGGGCAAGAGCAGCTACAGCAGCCTGGACCTGCGCCTCCTGCAGGAGGTGTTCGGCCGCTTCAAGGGCCTGGCCGTCGACCCCACCGAGTTCGCCTGCCTCAAGGCCGTGGTGCTCTTCAAACCAGGTCAGAAAAGCTCATCACCATGACAACCTCATTAACAATAAACAATGAACCGTATTTTGGTATTTTGGCTTCAAATCCTACGTAGCTATAGGCCTTGGCAATAAACCGAAGATTTACACATACTGAAATGTACAAAAATGACCCACGTCATTTCGGTAAATTCTGTGTTTAAAAAAAGAAACACCTGGTTCACGGTTAGGTATCGGTGTTGGGCACTGAGACTCCATTTCACCATATCTAAAACCGTGCAGAGCTTTATGTTCTACTGATTCTACTGATCTTTCCCGTAGCGCGATTTCAAGGCTAACATCTCCAACAGTTACACTGAAAACTTGAAGAACTTATAAAATCACATTTATTCTTCTATGTGATTTTTGAAAATAATGACAAAAGCTCAAATTGAATAAAACAAAATCACAATTTTGTTGAAATAGGAAATGAAATAAATCAACACATATATGACACTGGCCTCATAGGCGCTCACTGTTACTCATTAAAGAGATTGCCAGTAAAAAAAGCTAAAAGAGTTTTATTATCAGAATATTTTATTAATATAATTGCGTAAACACAACAATTATTATTTCATATAATTAACAAAACGTTTTTTTTGCCTTGAATATCCACAGTTTTCCAGGTGAAAGTCTTGTGTGATTTTGATGCCATCATCTATGGCATCATAATCACACAACTTGCTGCCTAATAATACTAATGTTTATTGATATTAAAGATAATCCATTTGTATTTTATCTTCCAGTTTACGGGAGTTTCAATGAAGACATACATTTTTTTTCATAAAAATATGTAAAATAAATATATACCATTATTATTATTATTATTATTATTATTATTAGGTTTTTTCCTCTCAATGTATAAAGTCCACCCACCTACACTGTCGAAATGAATTTAACGTCACACATCTTCATGGACCAAGACAATATTTGTAGTTGTTCAGTAATCAGTTGTATGTGTGAGGCGTTGTGATGCAGATGAGCGTTCAGATATTTGACAGATGTATCCCCCCCCCCCCCCCCCCCCCACAGAGACTCGCGGCTTGAAGGATCCAGAACAAGTGGAGAACCTGCAGGACCAGTCTCAGGTCATGCTGGGACAGCACATCCGCTCACACTACCCCAGTCAACCAGCCCGGTACTTCACTTCCTCAAATATCCACAAAGCATTTCTATCAAAGTCCATATGCAGCAATTATAACAAGGAATGAGGCACTTTTTATTATTCGTTTGCTATTTAAATGATTTCTCACTGCCATGAAGAACAATATTCTGTTCTCGTTGCATTATATTTGATCATATCTGTCATGATGCTTGATCACCAGCAGGGGGCGGCAGAGCACGAAGAGTTCGGTTCACTTTCTGACTATTCATGAGAAACTGTTTTCTCTTAGTTTGTACTGGAAAATACATTCATCTGTCTTTTTATTCACATTTACTCTATAAAAAAAGCGAGGTGGCAGCCTTTCTGGTGCACAAGCTATCACGTCTTATCTTCAGGAATTCAGATAATTGATAAGGGAAAATACCAGATGAGGATGAAAAAAAACAAAAACTGAGCAAAATGATGTGTTGTGAGGTTTTGTCCTTCATTTTGTCCTGTTTTTTCTGTTTGTGTGTCCAGGTTTGGAAAGCTGCTCCTTCTCCTCCCGTCGCTGCGGTTCGTCAACTCGGAGCGAATTGAGCTGCTGTTCTTCCACAGGACCATCGGAAACACTCCCATGGAGAAACTGCTGTGTGACATGTTCAAAAACTAACCCCCCCCCCCCCCCCCCCACACACACACACCTCTCACACCAGAGGACGTCTGCTTCGTGTTTTCAGAGATCCTGCATGCTGTTGTTATTTTGTATTGTAAAAGTCACTTTATCATTTGTTGTTTCCACGTGATGAGAGGAGCTGCAGTCCCGTCCTCACTGTCTCTTTGCTCCACATGGAGACTTTACTCTGTTGATTTACAGACACTTTCACCCTGTAGGACCTCACTACTTTTGTATTTCACTGTTTCTTCTTGTGAAAATGGTCCACATTTTGATGGTTTGGTGACTGTTTTCATGTTCTCATGCCTTCATATAGTAAAAAAAAAAAAAAAAAAAAAAGCTTCTTAAGTGAGGATGTAAATATTTGTTGATTCAAAGGAGATTAAAGAGAGCTGCAGCCTGTGGTCTGAACACGCAGCGCCCTCTTCTGTTCATTTACTGCCAGTGTGCTGCAAGTTACTGGAAATCTGTGAGAAACTGGAGTTGCAAGTTACTTCTTTGAACAAAAGTGGTGTCCTGTTTATTGCAAATAAAAAATAATAAGCAGAGGTGGGAAACTTGCCAGGCAAAATGATCATATTTCTAAAACTAACAACAGTCTTTTAAAAAACACTGAAGACACATGAAATATTCATTTTTGAAAATGCTGCTTCACACTTCTTGTAATCATTCAAATATTCTTCTGTTTTGCAACCTTTTCTTCACAATTACTTAATAAAAAAAAGTCACAACATATTTCATCATTTAATTCAATCCATACATCTAGTGAGTAACAACTGGGTATTTTTATTCAAATAGGACTCTTGTTCTTTGGCTGTATTTATCTGTAAATTCTGGAATAAGATTCACCCTTTAAAATAGACTTTATTTCAATTCGATTCAATTCACCTTTATTTCTATGGCACCAGATATCCAGTGTCTTCCAATCACAGTGAGACAAAACAGCTTCACTCCTAAAATGCAATTCAGATTGTTTTATAGACAATAAGAAAGATGCAAAAAAAAGACGAGAAAAGATGAAAACAAACATATTTGTAACTTGCAACCAATAATGTAATAGTGGGTAATAGCAATGATTGAGAATAATATAATAGAGTAATAATTCAATAATAGGCAAAAACGGCTACTTGAAAATAGAAGATAAATAGATACAAGTTTTTCCTGCAGTTTTGTGCAGGCTGCTTGTCAGCTCTTTCTCTACTGGACGGCAGAATCTGCATATCGATTTATTGAGTATGAACACGATGCAATTGTCCCTCAGAGAGGATTGTTTAACTACATTATGACGCTGTTACACACTGGTGATCTTCAACTGGCAGGGAATGTGTGACCGCTGCAAACATAATAATCACATTTACAATTTCAATACAGTCATATCTTATTCTTCTATTGATCATATCATATCATATCATATCATATCATATCATATCATATCATATCATATCATATCTCATATCATATCATATCATATCTCATATCATATCATATCATATCAAATCATATCATATCATATCATATCATATCATATCATATCATACCATACCACATAATATATATCATATATCACATCATATCATATATCATATCATAACATATATCATATCATATCATACATACCATACCATACCATATCATATCATATCATACATCATATCATATATCAAATCATATCATATCATATCATACCATACCATACCATACCATATCATATTATATGTCATATCATCTCATATATCATCTATCATATAATATCATATCATATCATATCATATCATATCATATCATATCATATCATATCATATATCATATCATATTGTGGTGTGCACCTGAGAGGGAGGTTCTCCCAACCAGAATGGAGTGGGTGTGTCGGTCACGTGGTGTGGTGTTGATAGTGGGAGGTGTTTATAAGGGGAAGTGCGGTGACACTGGGGGTGGGTTATCTGACAGGTGAACTGTCAGACGGTTGGAGAAAATAAAGGAAAAAGCAACTCGACTCCTTCGTCCGTCTCCTCATTCTCCACCTCCACATTGGTGACCCTGACAAACGAACATGTCAACCGGAGCCAGCAGCAGTGCAATCCCCGGCGGCGCGGCGGCCGGTGCGCCCGTGGTGTACGCCGCAGCGGTAAAATTACCGGAGTTTTGGCCACATCATCCGGAACCGTGGTTCCAGCACATCGAGGCACAGTTCCACCTCCGGGGAGTCACGGCCGACGACACCAAGTATTACCACGTCGTCGCAGCTCTGGACTCTTCCACCACCCGCCGAGTGATGGGGCTGCTCCGGGACCCGCCGGCGCAAGGAAAGTACGCCGCCCTCAAGGCTCTGCTCCTGCGGCTGTTCCAGATTTCCGACGCCGAGAGAGCCGAGCGTCTCCTGTCTCTCAACGGCTTGGGAGACAGTAAACCAACGGAGCTGATGGAGAACATGTTGGCGCTGCGGGGATCGGGGGACGCGGAGTTCCTGTTCATCCACCTGTTTCTGCGTCAACTCCCAGCTCCGGTCCGCACGGCACTGGCGAGTTCTCCACTCGTGCACACAAAGGACTATCGGGGGCTGGCGGAAGAGGCAGACAAGCTCCTGCTCGCATCACGGCAGTACGGGGTGCATGCAGTCCTGCCGGAGCCACTGGAACACCGGCCGGAGGAGGAAGCGCAGTTTGCGGTCGGGACGATTACGGATCGGCGCAAGCATGACAACCAGCTGTGTTTTTTTCACCGGCGGTTCAGGAGCAGAGCCAAGCGCTGCACGCCGCCCTGCTCCTTCTCTGTGCAGGGAAACGCCAGACCCGGCACTCGTTAGCAGCCATGAGCGCCGGGGACATCGGAACGCTGCTCTTCATTAAAGACTCTGTATCCGGGAGGCGCTTCCTCGTGGATACCGGCGCCCAGCGGAGCATCATTCCCGCCTCCTTCACCGACGTCGAGAGCGGCGGTAAAGGGCCTCTGGATGCTGCTAACGGGACTTCCATCCGCACATTTGGCACCAGGTTCGTGAATGTGTGTTTTAATGGCCGTCAGTTCGGATGGGATTTTGTGATGGCTGCTGTATCCGTGCCCATCCTGGGAGCAGATTTTTTGTGTGCGCATGGACTCTTAGTGGACATGGTGAATCGCCGCCTGGTGGACGCCGTCTCATTCTCCTCCTTCTCCTGCACTTTGGGGAAAGGAGAGGTGGTGTCCCTCGCTAATATCTTGGCTTCGGGGGATGTGTACCAGCGGCTCCTGGCAGAGTTTCCTGAACTGACAGTCCCCACGTTTTCAGCCGCCGTAGTCAAACACGGAGTGGAACATTATATCCCCACGGCTGGGCCGCCGGTGTTTGCTCCCCCTCGCCGACTGGATGCGGCAAAGCTGGCGATTGCTAAGGAGGAGTTTGCCACTATGGAGAGACTGGGTATCGTGCGACGCTCTGACAGCCCGTGGGCATCACCATTGCATATGGTCCCAAAATCTGATGGGAGTTGGAGGCCTTGTGGGGATTTTCGACGCCTTAATACGGTCACGGCACATGATCGGTACCCTGTTCCGCACATCCAAGGCTTTTCTGTCCACCTGGCAGGGAAGGTAATATTTTCCAAGGTGGATCTGGTGAGAGGCTACCACCAGGTGCCGGTCCACCCGCAGGATGTAGCCAAAACTGCAGTGATCACACCTTTTGGACTATTCGAGTTTCTGCGGATGCCATTTGGTCTGAAAGGTGCAGCACAAACTTTCCAGCGCTTGATGGACTCCGTCTTAAGGGGCTTACCTTTCCTGTTCATCTACCTGGATGACATCCTGGTGGCCAGCGCCTCGCCTGCGGCGCACCTACTACACCTGCGTCAGCTTTTTGAAAGACTGCAGGAGCATGGACTGATCGTGAACCCAGCTAAGTGTTGTTTTGGACTCTCAGAGATTGACTTTCTGGGCCACCATGTGTCAGCACTGGGAGTGGTGCCCTTACCGGCTAAGGTGAAAGCAATCACTGCTTTTCCGCGCCCAAAGACCATCAGGGCACTGCAAGAGTTCCTGGGCATGGTGAACTTTTACAACCGCTTCATCAGACATGCAGCTCAGCTGATGCGGCCTCTTTATGAAGCCCTGAGGGGCGGAAAGGCCAAGCAGGACGTGAACTGGTCCGCAGAGAGGATCCTGGCTTTCGAAAAGGCCAAGGCTGCGCTCTCCAACACCGCCATGCTGGCCCACCCATCTCCCACGGCACCGGTAGCGCTCACCACCGATGCCTCGGACTACGCAGTGGGGGCAGTATGTGAACAATGGGTGGCTGGAGCCTGGCAGCCTCTGGCGTTTTTCAGCAAACAACTGCGCGACAACGAGAGGAAGTACAGCACATTTGACAGAGAACTTTTGGCTCTTTTCCTCGCTGTCCGCCATTTTAGGTTCCTGTTGGAAGGTCGGCGGTTTACTGCCTTTGTGGACCACAAGCCCCTCACCTTCGCCATGTCCAAGACCTCGGAGCCATGGTCTGGGCGGCAGCAGCGCCACCTCTCTGCCATTTCAGAGTTCACCACAGACATTCAGCACGTGGCTGGAAAAAGCAATGCTGTGGCCGACTGCCTCTCTCGGGCACACGTGGACTCTGTGCATCTTGGGGTGGACTACACTGCCATGGCCAGCGACCAGCAGGCAGACTCTGACATCCAGGCCTTCAGGACAGCCGCCACAGGTCTACAGCTGCAGGATTTGCTGTTCCACGACGATGGTGCCACACTCCTCTGCGATGTGTCTACAGGTCGGCCCCGCCCCATGGTACCTGCTGGCTGGAGACGGCAGGTTTTTGATGCTGTTCATGCCCTATCGCATCCAGGCGTGAGAGCATCGGTGAAGCTGGTGGGGGCAAAGTTTGTCTGGCCGGGCCTCAAGAAGGACGTCAGGAGCTGGGCAGCCTCCTGTGTGGCGTGTCAGCGGTCCAAGGTACAGCGTCACACCAAAGCCCCCCTAGAACCGTTCCTGGTCCCGGAACGGAGGTTTGACCATGTGCATCTGGACTTGGTGGGTCCACTGCCTCCCTCCCAAGGCTTTACTCACCTCCTCACCATGGTGGACAGGACCACCAGGTGGCCAGAGGTGGTCCCGCTGGCTTCAACGACGTCGGCAGAGGTGGCTCGTGCTTTCATAGCCACCTGGGTGGCACGGTTCGGCACGCCATTGGACGTCACTTCGGACAGAGGCTCCCAGTTCACCTCCGAGCTGTGGACAGAGGTGGCTAAAGGCCTGGGAGTGCAGCTGCATCGGACAACGGCATTCAACCCACAGGCCAATGGACTGTGTGAGCGTTTCCATCGCACAATGAAGGCCGCGCTCCGAGCCACTCTCACAGACAGCAACTGGGCTGACCGACTGCCATGGGTCATGTTGGGCCTGCGTTCGGCTCCGAAGGAAGATCTCCAGTCATCATCTGCGGAGCTGGTGTTGGGGCAGCCACTACGGGTCCCCGGGGAGTTCCTGCCACAGCCATCGGAACCCTGGGGGGTCACAGCGGGACGACCAAGGTTCAACGGGGCAGTCCACACCTTCGACCCAGTCCCAGTTCATCACTGCCTTCCCCGGTCATACATCCCAAAAAACCTGATGACAGCCAAATATGTCTTTATCAGGCATGACGCTCACCGTTCCCCACTTCAGCCGCCATACGACGGCCCCTTTCATGTCCTGGAGGCAGGGACAAAGAACTTTGTGGTGGACATGGGGGGTAAACGGGTCCGGGTTTCACTGGACCGCCTGAAGCCGGCCCACACCATGCCGGAGCAGCCGGTGGAGGTGGCACAACCCCCAAGACGTGGACGACCCCCCAAGTCGTCAGCTGCCACAGCGCCTGCACCTGCAGTGACCCCGGTGCCGGTACCTGCACCTCCTCCTGTGGTGGTGCAACGCAGCCGATATGGTCGGCTGTGCAGACCACCCAAGTGGGACTAAAAAAAAAAAAAAAAAAAAAAAAAAAATTTTTTGTAAAACTTGTAGTATCATTCTGATTGTTCGGGGGGGGGGCCTGTGTGGTGTGCACCTGAGAGGGAGGTTCTCCCAACCAGAATGGAGTGGGTGTGTCGGTCACGTGGTGTGGTGTTGATAGTGGGAGGTGTTTATAAGGGGAAGTGCGGTGACACTGGGGGTGGGTTATCTGACAGGTGAACTGTCAGACGGTTGGAGAAAATAAAGGAAAAAGCAACTCGACTCCTTCGTCCGTCTCCTCATTCTCCGCCTCCACAATATCATATATCATACCATACCATATCATATCATATATCATATCATATCATATCATACATACCATACCATACCATATCATATCATATCATATCATACATCATATCATATATCAAATCATATCATATCATACCATACCATACCATACCATATCATATTATATGTCATATCATCTCATATATCATCTATCATATAATATCATATCATATATCATATCATATCATACCATACCATACCATATCATATATCATACCATACCATACCATATCATATCATATCATATCATGCCATACCATACCATATCATATCATATCATATCATATCATATCATATCATATCATACCATACCATACCATACCATACCATACCATATCATATCACATCATATCATATCATATCATATCATATCATATCATATCATAGCACATCATATATCATATCATACATCATATCATGTCATATCATATCATACCATACCATACCATACCATACCATACCATATCATATCATATCATACATCATATCATAACATATATCATATCATATCATATCATATCATATCATATCATACCATACCATACCATACCATATCATATATCATATTATATGTCATATCATCTCATATATCATATATCATATATCATATCATATCATATCATATCATATCATACCATACCATACCATACCATACCATACATACCATATCATATCATATCATATCATATCATATCATACCATACCATACCATACCATACCATACCATATCATATATCATATCATATCATATCATATCATATCATATCATATCATATCATACCATACCATACCATACCATACCATACCATATCATATCATATACCATACCATACCATACCATACCATACCATATCATATCATATCATATCATATCATATCATATCATATCATATCATATCATATCATATCATACCATATCATATCATATCATATCATATATCATAAACACCAGACAAGATTTAACTAGATGTTTTTTTGCCCAGGTAGGGGTAAAAGTGGCAAATTTCTACTCTTTTGTCATTGTTATTCACCAAGACAGTTTTAAAAACTGTGGTACCAATATGTACACAGTAAACTAGTCAAGGTATTTTTTATAACGAACAGGATTGATGAACATGGTGGCGTCTGTCTTGACTAAATCAAACCAGGGAGGATGTTTCAGTCCCAGTAGTCATTCAACATCAAAGTCTGCAAGTCACTGAAACTCCAGTAAGTTGAACATTTCTTCACAGCACGTCACTCAATGCAACATTTATTTCTTTAATGGGATTCCTCGTCTTGTTAGTAAAATCCAGGAAACTTCAGATGAGATTGAAACTTTCTCTGATTTGTTCAAATTGCTGCTGAGATCAGAAACACTGAGCCCATTAAAGACAATTTGAAAAGCTCTGGAGGAATAAAAGGTAAATAAAAAGGCTCTCTGTTGACATCTTGTTAAGAAATACATGATTATAGTGGAAGATGGGAATTTCAATCAAAAGAACAATACTGATGCAACATTTACTGACTTGATATTTCAATGCAACAGTCTATCTATCTATCTATCTATCTATCTATCTATCTATCCATCCATCCATCCATCCATCCATCCGTCTATCATCAGTGGTGGCTGTTGGTAAATCTCTGAGTTTGGCTTTTCATTATTATTCAGTTTCATCCAACGTTAACTTCATTTACATACAGTACGTTTATATGCCACAATACAACAATTCTGCCTTTTTGAGATTGAGAGAGCCCCCTAGTGGTGAAACATGATAGTTCTTTTAAACAGCTAGTCAATAGAGACACTTATTAGGAGTCTTTTATTAACATACTAGTGAACAAATAGAAGCAGAAGTTTCATTCAGTCCCTTTTAGAAAAGGAAAGTGTTTTGTATGGAAATGAATGTGGCTCAAAAATCTATTTGAAATGTATTAAGAGAAGTACTTTTTCATTTTCAGATTAAACTTCATTTTTTACTCATAAATAACAATTAACGATCAATCATCCAAACTGCATTTTGATTTTCTTCAAAACTGCATATTCTGTGACTTAATTCAAATGAAAAAGAAAATGATGATTAAGATTCAGTGACATCAGAGGCAGCTCTACTTCCTACGATTGTACTACGCTTCCAATACACCAGGGGCGCTGTGCATATTTCAACTTGAGCGAGGGAAGAGACATGAGAGGCAAAGCAGCTCTTTAAATGTGGCAGTGCCTCAACTGCAATCATGATATAAAAGAAAAAAATGACATAAAATAAATATTCATATTTTCCATCTGATATGCATTAAAGATGTATATTTGGTATGACTTCTTTTTTTTTTTTTTTATATATATTTTCTGAAGTAAAAATGGCTGAATTTGAGTATTTGGCGATCACATCCAGGGCAGAAATCCTGGGTGAGGCAGTGAAATTTTTACTGAAGGTCAAAATTAAATTAGTGCTGCACACATCTCTATACTTGAATGAATTTACAGTAAATGTGAATTGCTTGGAAACAAGAAGGTGCTCTATCCATCTCTATAAAAGACACTTTCGTTGTAGGACAACCATGTTGCTGTGGTTGTGCTTATGTTGGTGTCAGCGTAACGGAAAGAAGAATGCTGATGATATGAAGCTTCACCAGTTGATGCTGTTGGATGAAGAGTGAAATAAGCCATCAGTCTCAGCACCGGTTCCCCCCAGGGCTGCGTTCTGAGCCCCCTTCTCTACACCCTCTACACACATGACTGCACCCCCACACACTCCAACAACAGCATCATAAAGTTTGTTGATGACACCACCGTGGTGGGGCTCACCTCCGGAGGGGATGAGGTGGAGAGGCTGTCTGAGTGGTGCACCGAGAACCACCTGCTCCTCAACGTCAACAAAACAAAAGAGATCGTCGTTGACTTTAGAAGGAAAAAGACAGATACTCTGCCTCTGTTCACCGGCGGGGACGTGTGGAGAGGGTCTCCAGCTGCCGAGTCCTGGGCGAGCACATCGAGGTGCCAACACCGCAGCCATCTTCAAGAAGACACAGCGGGGACTTTACTTTCTGAGGACACTAAAAAGCAACGACCTCAGACAGGAACTGTTAGTGTCCTTCTACAAACGCTCCATTCAGAGCATTCTTCCAGACTGTGTTGGTTTGGTTCTCCAGCTGCACAGCAGCAAACAGGAAGCAGCTCCAGAGAGTCACCACAGCCCAGAAGATCCCCAGCTGCCCCCTTCCATCCCTGGAACATCTCGACAGTCCCACTGCCTCAGGAAAGCCCAGCAGATCCTCAAGGACCCATCCTGGTTCTGCACTTTTCACACCGTCACCGTCTGGCAGACGCTACAGGACATTACTGTAACAGCAAAAACAAACAGACTAAGAAACTCTTTCTGTGCAAGATCCATTACTGCACTCAACAATGTTTGACTGGTGGTTTTTTTTTCCCATTTTATGAACTTTTTTATCTCTTTATTTATTTATATTGTTGTTTTGCTTTTATCAGCACATTCTTTTATATTTTATATTTTTTATACAACGACACTTTAAAGTGGACTGCACCTTACAATTTCATTGTACGGTGTTTCAATGACAAGAAAGACATTCTATTCTATTCTATTCTATTCTATTCTATTCTATTCTATTCTATTCTATTCTATTCTATAAGAAGCTCTTTTCACTTCAGTCCAGAGGAGGCGGAGCCTCACCAGCCAGGAACCTCACCCTATCACTATCAGTGACCATGACCTGTCACTATGACGTCACTATCAGTGACCATGACCTGTCACTATGACGTCACTATCAGTGACCATGACCTGTCACTATGACGTCACTACCAGTGACCATGACCTGTCACTATGACGTCACTACCAGTGGCCATGACCTGTCACTATGACGTCACTATCAGTGACCATGACCTGTCACTATGACGTCACTATCAGTGACCATGACCTGTCACTATGACGTCACTACCAGTGACCATGACCTGTCACTATGACGTCACTATCAGTGACCATGACCTGTCACTATGACGTCACTATCAGTGACCATGACCTGTCACTATGACGTCACTATCAGTGACCATGACCTGTCACTATGACGTCACTACCAGTGACCATGACCTGTCACTATGACGTCACTACCAGTGACCATGACCTGTCACTATGACGTCACTACCAGTGACCATGACCTGTCACTATGACGTCACTACCAGTGGCCATGACCTGTCACTATGACGTCACTATCAGTGACCATGACCTGTCACTATGACGTCACTATCAGTGACCATGACCTGTCACTATGACGTCACTATCAGTGACCATGACCTGTCACTATGACGTCACTATCAGTGACCATGACCTGTCACTATGACGTCACTACCAGTGACCATGACCTGTCACTATGACGTCACTACCAGTGACCATGACCTGTCACTATGACGTCACTATCAGTGACCATGACCTGTCACTATGACGTCACTACCAGTGACCATGACCTGTCACTATGACGTCACTATCAGTGACCATGCACCTGTCACTATGACGTCACTACCAGTGACCATGACCTGTCACTATGACGTCACTATCAGTGACCATGCACCTGTCACTATGACGTCACTAATAGAACACTCACCCCTCCTAGTAGACAATGGAGATTTAACACTTCACTGCTCAAGGATCCAGACTTCCTCACATTCTTTAAAAAACAATGGACACTCTTTTTAGAAACAAACGATCTGCCTGGTGTTTCTCCCGGTGTCCTCTGGGAGACGCTAAAGCTGTCATGAGAGGAAGAATCATTTCTTACTCCTCACACAAAACCAAAAAGGAAAAAATAAAGGAATAATGGAGTTAAATGAAATAATTGAACACAAAACACAATTTCAACTACAGAGATTACGCTGGGAGAACTTTGAACATGGCAATAAATCCAGCAAACTCTTAGCCAATCAGTTAAAACGAAATAAAGAAAAGTGTTCAATCCCCTCAGTTAAAACTCAAAATGGTGAAATCACTTGTGACCCTCAGGAAATAAACACGACTGTCAGAGAAGTTTATAGAAAACTTTACTCTTCACAAATTGACTTTCACAATCTGAACTCGAGACTTTCTGAACAGTTGACCTCCAAAATAAAAAGACAAACAGATCCAAGGCCTGGAAGCTTCTGTATCAGTAGAAGAACTGCATGAAGCTCTCCAGCACATGTCTGACGGTAAAGCTCCAGGACCTGACGGTAAAGCTCCAGGACCTGACGGTAAAGCTCCAGGACCTGACGGTAAAGCTCCAGGACCTGACGGTAAAGCTCCAGGACCTGATGGTAAAGCTCCAGGACCTGACGGTAAAGCTCCAGGACCTGATGGTAAAGCTCCAGGACCTGACGGTAAAGCTCCAGGACCTGATGTTAAAGCTCCAGGACCTGATGGTAAAGCTCCAGGACCTGATGGTAAACCTCCAGCACATGTCTGACGGTAAAGCTCCAGGACCTGATGATAAAGTTCCAGGACCTGATGGTAAAGCTCCAGGACCTGATGGATACTCTACTGAATTTTACAAAGAATTTTGGTCTTTACTCTCACCAATATTTTTAGAACAGTTAAGTAAATTAAAGAAGCTTCATCTCTCCCCCCACATATGAAGTGTGCAAATATCAATCTTCTTCTTAAACCGGATAAAGATCCTACACTACCATCTAGCTATCGCCCAATATCACTAATCAATGTAGATCTTAAAATAATCAGTAAAACCTTCGCAAGCAGAATAGAAAAAATTACACCCAACATCATACACCCTGATCAAAGTGGTTCATTAAAGGACAACACTCAACTAACAACACACAGATTAATTAATCTTATAGACCACTCTACTAACAACACACACAGATTAATTAATCTTATAGACCACTCCACTAACAACACACACAGATTAATTAATCTTATAGACCACTCTACTAACAACACACACAGATTAATTAATCTTATAGACCACTCCACTAACAACACACACAGATTAATTAATCTTATAGACCACTCCACTAACAACACACAGATTAATTAATCTTATAGACCACTCCACTAACACACAGATTAATTAATCTTATAGACCTCTCCACTAACAACACACACAGATTAATTAATCTTATAGACCACTCCACTAACAACACACAGATTGATTAATCTTATAGACCACTCCACTAACACACAGATTAATTAATCTTATAGACCTCTCCACTAACAACACACACAGATTAATTAATCTTATAGACCACTCCACTAACACCCAGATTAATTAATCTTATAGACCTCTCCACTAACAACACACCCAGATTAATTAATCTTATAGACCACTGCCACCAGAATAAACAAAAAGCCATTATCACCTCTTTAGATGCAGAAAAAGCTTTTGATAGGGTAAATTGGACATTTCTACTTGCTACACTACGGAAATTTGGATTTGAACAAAAGGACCTCTCCTGAATAAAAACATTGTACATCTCACCCAGTGCCTGTGTTAAAACAAATTATCAAACTTCCTCAAGGTTCAATCTTGAGAGAGGCACCAGGCAGGGGTGTCCACTCTCACCATCTCTCTTTACAATTTTTATCAAGCCATTGGCAGCAGCCATTAGACTGAGCAATAATATAAAAGGAATACAAACAGCAAATGTAGCTCATAAAATATGCCTTTACGCAGATGATGTGTTACTTTTCTTACAAAATGCACAGACCTCTCTTCCAGAAACAGTAGAGTTAATAGACAGATTCTCTGCAATTTCAGAATATTCTATAAATTGGAAAAAATCAGTTGTCTTGCCTATTAACTCTATTTTTCAGCACATACCAAATACTCCACTAAAACCAGGGAACATCAAATACCTCGGCATTAATGTCTCAGCCAAGCTGTCAGACTTGGTGCCCTTAAACTACACTCCCCTTATTAAAACAATAGAAGAAGACCTCACTCGATGGAGGACACGTCTATATCACTTATGGGGAGAGTAGCAACAATTAAAATGATGGTCCTGCCTAAAAGTAACTACATCTTTTCAATGATCCCAACAAAACCACCAAAAACATGGTTTAATAAACTGGATTCCCATATCTCAAAATTCTTATGGAAAAATAAACCATCACGTATAAGTTTAAAAACACTACAGAACACCAAGGACCAAGGCGGCTTAGAACTTCCAAACTTTTATAATTATTATCTTGCCAATAAATGACTTTATGTTGTAAAATGGATTAATCAGAAACTTAGATGAAGGCTGGCTGGACATTGAAAAATCCTTCTGTGAAGATCTCCACATCAGAGACCTTCCTTTCTTCAGTCCTGTCATCAAAAAACACAACTGCTTTAAAAGCATCAATATAAACAATCTCTGACAGCTTGGTGGGAATTTCTTCAAATGAAAGGATCGTCACTCATTCCCTGCAAACTCACACCTTCTGGAACAATCCTGACATCCTGCAAAGGAAGAAACCAATAAACTTCACAAGATGGCAGAACAAGGGAAGAAGAACCTTGGAACACCTTCTCTTCAATAACTCTTTTATTCCATTTAAAGATCTAATAGAAACGTATGGTATCAGTCAAAATAACTATCTGGAATATCTCCAGCTTAAGTCAATAATACAAACAAAGTTCAAACTAGAAGAGATGAACCTAAACTGACCTCAGACAGTGACAAACCTCCTGAAGATCTCAGCTCCA
>NC_137650.1:3830330-3880330 GCF_963422515.1 Blennius ocellaris | reverse complement strand
CAACGTGGTGACGTGTGGAGGGGGTCTAGAGAACGTCTCCGGATTTGGACGTAGTGCCAGAGGGACAGCTGATGGAGACCAGCGCCGGGCGGACCAATTCAACCAATATTTCAACCGTTTTGATTCTCCCCCCGCTCCTTCTGCCCCCCTCCCTCTGCTCCCCTCCCCCCGTCCTGCTCCCTCTACCCCCCTCCCACCTGGAGCCCGGCGGGAGCCCGAGCGCTGTGAGGGTCATGTTCTTTGATTTCTCCAGCGCTTTCAACACCATCAGGCCGGCGCTGCTGTGAGGGAAGCTGGAGGACGTGGGAGTGGATGAACATCTCACTGCATGGACCATTGACTACCTCACGGACCGACCACAGTATGTGAGTCTGAGGTGGTAGTCTGCAGCACCGGGGCCCCTCGGGGCCCCTCAGGGCACCGTCCTCTCACCGTTCCTCTTCACCATCTACACGTCGGACTTCACCTACAACACGGACAGCTGTCATCTGCAGAAGTTCTCCGATGACTCCGCCATCATGGGCCGGGTGTCCGAGGGGAACGAACTGGAGTACCGGTCGGTCATCAGGGACTTTGTGGACTGGTGTGATCCAACCATCTGTGCTTGAACACCAGTAAGACGAAGGAGATGGTGATGGACTTCAGGAGGAAGAGACTTCCACACACACCGGTGAACATCCAGGGGGAGGACATTGAGGAGGGGGACAGTTTCAAGTACCTGGGTGTTCACCTCAACAATAAACTGGACTGGTCCCACAACACCGACGCCCTGTACAAGAAGGGCCAAAGTGGCCCCCACCTTCTGAGGAGACTGAGGTCCTTCGGAGTGAGCAGGCCTCTGCTCAGGACTTTTTATGACTCTGTGGTGGCCTCTGCTCTCCCCTACGCTGCCGTGTGCTGGGCCCCTGGCCCCTGGCCCCGGGCAGCACAGAGCGGGACAAGAACAGACTGGACAAGCTGGTCAGGAGGGCCAGCTCCGTCCTGGGCCCCTGGCCCCTGGACTCTGTGAAGGAGGTAAGCGACAGGAGGGTGGTTGTTAAGGCCACCTCCATCATGGACAACACCACCCACCCACTGCACGGGACTGTAGAGGAGCTGAGGAGCTCTCAGTGGCAGACTGACACCCTCAGTGTAGGACGGAGCAAGTCCGTCATCCCTACCGCAAGTCCTTCATCCCCACTGCTGTTAGACTGGACCTCAGGACTGTAAAGTAGCAGCAACACTATGTGCAATAACCCTGCAGCCATACCACTTTATCTGTGCCACTTTATCTACGTCACTAATTGACCTTGTTAGGACTGACCCTACATTGCCAACACTGGTATTATTTTTTTACTATAATATGTTTATTGTACTTCTCCTACACTTTGCCCCCCCCCATCATAGTTTGTTTTCCTTATATCTCATCCTACTATATATTTTGCTCCCCTTAGAACTTATACTTTATTATAGTTTGTGATTTTTATCTTGTTTTTTAGTCCTATTTGATAGTCATTGTATATAAGATACCGCTATTCTTACTGTTTACACATTCCTTGTCTTTCCTTTCCTTAAGAGCAGAATGTTGCAAGTAAATTTCTCCACTGTGAGATCAATAAAGGCTTATCTTATCTTATCTTATCTTATGTATATTTATATTACATCAAATTTCATAATTATATTTTATACTGCTTAATAAATTAAATACCATCATGATTATTTAGGCTAGATGATTAATTTGGTCATGGTAGATAATTTGACTCAAATAGTTTGTGTTTTAATTCAAGGATTCAAGGATTCAAGGATTCAAGGATTCAAGGATTCTTTATTGTCATATCATAAAAATGATACGAAATTTGGACTCAGGTCCCGGTAAGCCAAGTAATAAAAATATATATAAACGGAGCGTAAAAATATATACAAGGGATAAAGTGAGGAAGTGGTGGTGAATGTAAAGTGTCAAGTGTTGTAGTGCAGGAAGATGAGGGAGTCTACGGAACATGGCTCGAGTTCACTAGTCTCACAGCTTCAAGGAAGAAGCTGTTCCTGAGCCTGGTGGTTTTGCTCCGAATGCTCCTCAGCCGCTTTCCTGAGGGGAGGGGCTGAAACAGTCCATGTTCTGGGTGGGTGGAGTCCTTCATGATGTGGAGAGCCCTCCACCTGCATCGTGCTGTGTAGAGGTCTGAGGTGGTGGGGAGGCCGCTCCCGACAGTCCTCTGAGCGGCCTTTACCACCCTCTGCAGAGCCTTCCTCTCAGCGGCGGTGCATCCGCCATGCCACACAGTGATGCAGCTGCAGAGGACGCTCTCCACCGCACAGTGGTAGAAGCTCCTCAGGACGGAGCTTCCCAGACCTGCTTTCTGCAGCTTCCTGAGGAAGTAGAGACGTTGGTGGGCCTTCTTGACCAGACGGGAAGTGTTGGCGCTCCAGGTGAGGTCCTTGGACAAGTGTACCCCCAGGTACTTGTAGCTGGAAACCACTTCCACAGCTGCTCCTCCGATGTGCAGGGGAGCGGGGGGGCACCTGACCCTCCTGAAGTCCACCACCATCTCCTTGGTCTTTTCCCCGTTGATGCAGAGGTTGTTTCCACTGCACCACTGCATCAGGTGTTCCACCTCCTCTCTGTATTTGGACTCATCGTTGTTTGTGATGCGTCCCACTACTGCTGTGTCGTCCGTAATCTTCCCTCACTTCCCAGACTTCCCTCACCCCAGACTCTTCCTCCACTCTTCTGCTGGCACCCCAAGGTGTTCCCAGGCCATAGAGAGACATCGTCCCTCCAGGTGTCCTGGGTCTGCCCGGAGGTCTCCTACCGGAGAGACATCGTCCCTCCAGGTGTCCTGGGTCTGCCCCGAGGCCTCCTACCAGAGAGACATAGTCCCTCCAGGTGTCCTGGGTCTGCCCGGAGGTCTCCTACCGGAGAGACATGCCCGGAACACCTCTATGGGGAGGCGTCCATCCGAAACAGATGCCCGCGCCACCTCAGCTGCTCCTCTGGATGTGGAGGAGCAGCGGCTCTACTCCGAGCTCCTCCCTGGTGACTGAGCTCCTCACCCTATCTCTAAGGGTGACTGAGCTCCTCCCCCTATCTCTAAGGGTGACGCCCAGCCACCCTACAGAGGAAACTCATTTCAGCCGCTTGTATCCGGGATCTCGGTCATGACCCATAGTTCATGACCATAGGTGAGGGTAGGAACGAAGATCGACCGGTAAATCGAGAGCTTCATCTTTTAGCTCAGCTCCTTCTTCACCACGACGGACCGATACAACGACGACATAACTGCAGACGCTGCACCAATCAGCCTGTCGATCTCACGCTCCATCTTCCCCCCACTCGTGAACAAGACCCCAAGATACTTGAACTCCTCCACTTGTGACAAGGGCACTCCACCGACCTGGAGGGGGCAAGACACCTTTTTCCGGTCGAGAACCATGTCCTCGGATTTAGAGGTGCTGATCTTCATCCCAGCTGCTTCACACTCGGCTGCGAACCTCATAATGATCCACACATCAGTATAAATGTACACTGACTGGAAGAACTGAATAGTGCAAATTGAACTCCAAGATGGCGGCTATTACATAACTCAAAACATGAATGAATGAATCAGCTTTGTCATTGTACAGGTGCAGGTACAGGTACATCGAAATTGCATAGAAAGTTTTGGGGAAAGAAGGACAACATGAGGTGAGTAGAGGAGGGGAAAAAAGGCAGATTAAAGACTGTGCTCTGAGGAGCACAGTCTGTAATTGGGGGAAAAACCCCCACCTCAGGCACATTTAGCATCAACACAGACAGGTTACAACATATTTATCGAGAGCCTTCATTCCACACTCTCATCCAGGAGAGTTGAAGACAAAACACAGCCTTGGCGACTGGGTGCCTGGGATTCCGAATTGGAGATTACATTTGTTTTCGTTCAGGCGCTTCAGCTTCATCTGTCAACCTTCAGTGTTTCTGGTCTCCAATGCTGCTCCAATTGTGGCAAGATTTTAGCTTCCCAACCGAGTTCGAATATCCTCCAAGATCGATCCAATTTCGCTTAAACGTTCAAGAGTCGTACTCTTGAGTTGGTTTATCACACGAGTCTGAGCGTTCAAAGCTCGGCACAGTCCTTCAGTGACGATAGGCAGCCTTCCCAATGCAGCTGCTAGCGTCTTCTCAACTTTGCGATAGATCAGAAAGCCGCCAACCCCAATCAGCAGCATACCTGCTATCATGAATCCCAATATGTAGAGGTCCTCCACATCCTCCATGGAAAGAATGGCCAAACACAGTGGCCTCCAGGAACCCCAGGAATCCAGCATGTATCCGGCTGCAAACAGGACATGCAGGCTCTCCTTTGCTCGATCTTCGTGGCGTAAAAATTTGGTCGATCGCATTGAGAGACCAGCTGATCAATTCCATGGTTCCGGTTAAATTCGGATGCGGGTCTGAAGAGATTCTCTTGATAGATCTGACACAGGACCGTACAGGACGAAGCAGCCACCGGGGAGGGCGAGCGGGAGAGGAGAGGAGAGAGAAGCGTCCGCCTTCGCTGAGAGCCGGAAGAAGAAGAACATCTTGCATTTCTTCATCCTCTGGAACGTTCTGCATCTCCTCTACTGTATATTTCCTTTGTTCTTGAAGAACAGCCTCCAGAAGCATTTTTTCTTGTTTTTCTTGGCCTGGATTTTCTCCTCTAAGACCTTGTTGGCCTCCTCTAGCCTTATCTTCTCAGCCAGCAGGTTCATGTAATCAGCCAGAATATCCTGCTTCTCACTGTACAGGGTTGACTTCTGAGTACGGAGGTCTTTGTACTTAGTGTAGAGGGACTCCTTGTCAGCAAGCATCTTCTTGTTCTCAGTCTGAAGGGCCTCCTTCTCAGACTGGAGGATCCCCTTCTCTGTCTGGAGGACCTCCTTCTCAGACTTGAGGGTCTCCTTCTCAGACTGGAGGATCTTCTTCTCTGATTGGATGGTCTCCTTCTCAGACTGGAGGACCCACTTCTCTGCCTGGAGGGTCACCTTCTCAGACTGGAGGATCTCCTTCTCAGACTTGAGGGTCTCCTTCTCAGACTGGAGAGCCTCCTTCTCAGACTGGAGGACCGCCTTCTCAGACTGGAGGACTGCCTTCTCAGACTGGAGGGTCTCATTCTTTGACTGGAGAGCCTCCTTCTCAGACTTGAGGGCCTCCTTCTCAGACTGGAGGACTGCCTTCTCAGACTGGAGGGTCTCATTCTTTGACTGGAGAGCCTCCTTCTCAGACTTGAGGGCCTCCTTCTCAGACTGGAGGACTGCCTTCTCAGACTGGAGGGTCTCCTTCTTTGACTGGAGGATCTTCTTCTCAAACGGGAGGGTCTCGTTCTTTGGCTGGAGAGCCTCCTTCTCAGACTGGAGGGTCTCCTTCTCAGACTGGAGGACTGCCTTCTCAGACTGGAGGGTCTCGTTCTTTGACTGGAGAGCCTCCTTCTCAGACTGGAGGGTCTCGTTCTTTGACTGGAGGGTGTCATTCTCATCCAGGAGGTTCTTGTTCTCAGAGTAGACGGTCTCCATCTCAGCATGGAGGCTCTCCTTCTCAGCCAGCAGGGTCTTCCTCTCAGCCAGCAGCCTCTTTCTCTCCTTCACCTCCCACTGAAGCCTCTCCTCCAGAGCTCTGAACATCAGCTCTTCTTTTTGGAGGTCCTGCCTTTGTATGTCACCTTGGTTTTCAGAGGTGGGGTGGAAACTTGAGAAATCATTTTCTGTTGTCATCTTTTGTTTCACAATGGCATGGTCTCTGCCAATAGACAACGGCTTTGGCTGGGACACTCCTCGATTGAAGTCTCTCTTCATTCTTTGAGGTACCTGGGTAACTGAGGAGGCCCCAGTCTTCTGCTCTTTGTCTTCCACCGACTGTCCATAAATCTTCAGGCGATCCTCCTTACGTAATCTGCGTTGGAGTTTGAGAAACTCCTTCTCTCTCCGGAGATCCTGCTGAGTTAGTTTGTTTTCCATTTTTAGCATCTCTTTCTTGTTCTTGTGGTCCGCTTCCTTTTTGAAAATGTTTAGCTGTCGCTTGCTTTCACCTCGCAGAAATGACTGACTCTGGCAGTGCTTGTTTTCACGTCAAAGATATGTTATGTTATGACATCATGTGATGTTGTTAGGCTTTCATCTCAGCATCAAAACCATTTGATCAAAGCCACACCCGAATCAAGCCACGCACCTGATGTCATAGCAACTTTAAGCCACACCCCATTCAGAAAGATGAAAGGCACACTGCTGGTCTCCTTTTCAGTCTCTTTGCAGACATTTATCCAGAATTGTGTGACTGCTGGAAAAATTAGCACAGTGACACTCAAAAAATAACTTTAGGCTGTTGTTTTATTTGGATTTCAAAAATATATTTGATTAATATGATCATATTGAGTTTCTCTTTGTTAAATAATAGAGTGGTATAAGAGAGCCATCGTCCAAATATGTTGGTGCTCCAACTAAGCGTAGGAGCTCCACCTGTCTTAACAGGAAATGATAGACGTTCAGTTCTATCAGTCTCATAAGATATACTAAACAGTTAATCAGGAATTTTAATGAATAGTTAAATTAATTACAATTACCACAATTAACAGTAAAGCTTGAAGGACTTTGGACTTCTTGACACAGAAGAGGTGGACATTTCATTCACCTTTGTGCTTATTAACTACACAGCAAGTATGGTTCCAAACATTATATTTATACTAAGATTCTGATGATCATCTGGAGGAAGGAAACACCTGTTTGTCGCTCCATCCTGAACACTCTCCCTGAAATAATCTTTTCTTCTAATTTGTTCTGGAGTGATAGTTTAGTACACTTTGTTTATTGAAGAAAAAAAATCCAGATATCACAATGTTTGGGAGAAAATAGTCTGCACAGTTTTTTTTTAATATGATAAAGGATTATTCAAGGATTCAAGGATTCAAGGATTCTTTATTGTCATATAAAGAGAATGATACGAAATTTGGACTCAGGTCCCGGTAAGCCAAAGTAATAAAAATATATAACAGGAGCACAAAAATATATACATATTTCATTTAATTTCATTTTATTGAGAGCCCCATTAGCTTCTGACTTATTGCAGGAGCTATTCTGCCTGGGGTCTCCTTCAATTTTATTACAAATTAATACATAAAAAGCAACATAAACACACATACACACACACACACACACAACAAACCAAACAGTGGAAGTTCAATGTGAAACAAAAAACATATCACATAATGATAGCAACATTATCATTTTGCTATCACCTACTGACAAGTTTAAATTAACAATCAGAATTCATTCTTGTGTAAACAGAAACACTTTCAACTTCTTTTGAAAACATATTTTGTTGTTCTCTGACAACAAAAATCCAGGTAAAGCATTCCAGGCAACCATGGCTCTGTAACAAACAGCTCGCTGCATTTGGTTAGTTTTACAACCGGGTAAAACACACCTAGCGTCAATGGCCTGACGTGTTTCATAATTATGGTTATCTGAGAAAAATGACAATTTATTATATATGATTTGGGGTGTTTTTGTAACAATTACATTCCTCGTAAATGTTGTTAGGAAGTACTTTAATCTACATTTAACTGTTAACCACGCCAAACTTTCATGCATTGTCCTCACATTGGTTCTATATGGACAACCTAAAATAATTCTTGCCGCTTTATTTTGAGCTATATACAAGAGCAAATTTAAAAAGTACAGTTATACAAAAGCAGCCACATTTAGCTTCCATGCTGGGAGCACGTGTACAGCAGGAGGTAGTCCACAGTCAGTGAAGTCCTTAATGTTGTGTATTGCACCTGAGGGATAAAGTGAGGAAGTGGTGGTGAATGTAAAGTGTAAAGTGTTTGTAGTGCAGGAAGATGAGGGAGTCTACGGAACATGGCTCGAGTTCACTAGTCTCACAGCTTCAAGGAAGAAGCTGTTCCTGAGCCTGGTGGTTTTGCTCCGAATGCTCCTCAGCCGCTTTCCTGAGGGGAGGGGCTGAAACAGTCCATGTTCTGGGTGGGTGGAGTCCTTCATGATGCGGAGAGCCCTCCACCTGCATCGTGCTGTGTAGAGGTCTGAGGTGGTGGGGAGGCCGCTCCCGACAGTCCTCTGAGCGGCCTTTACCACCCTCTGCAGAGCCTTCCTCTCAGCGGCGGTGCATCCGCCATGCCACACAGTGATGCAGCTGCAGAGGACGCTCTCCACCGCACAGTGGTAGAAGCTCCTCAGGACGGAGCTTCCCAGACCTGCTTTCCGCAGCTTCCTGAGGAAGTAGAGACGTTGGTGGGCCTTCTTGACCAGACGGGAAGTGTTGGCGCTCCAGGTGAGGTCCTTGGACAAGTGTACCCCCAGGTACTTGTAGCTGGAAACCACTTCCACAGCTGCTCCTCCGATGTGCAGCTGAACAACACTACTGACTACGTCCTCCAGGCTGCAGCTCAACAACACTCCTGACTACGTCCTCCAGGCTGCAGCTCAACAACATTCCTGACTACTACGTCCTCCAGGCTGCAGCTCAACAACACTCCTGACTACGTCCTCCAGGCTGCAGCTGAACAACACTCCTGGCTATGTCCTCCAGGCTGCAGCTCAACAAAACTCCTGACTACGTCCTCCAGGCTGCAGCTCAACAACATTCCTTACTATGTCCTCCAGGCTGCAGCTCAACAACACTCCTGACTACTACGTCCTCCAGGCTGCAGCTCAACAACCCTCCTGACTAAGTCCTCCAGGCTGCAGCAGACACCACCTCCTGTGTCCTCCAGGCTGCAGCTCAACAAAACTCTTGACTACTACGTCCTCCAGGCTGCAGCTCAACAACACTCCTGACTATGTCCTCCAGGCTGCAGCTCAACAACACTCCTGACTACTACGTCCTCCAGGCTGCAGCTCAACAACACTCCTGACTACGTCCTCCAGGCTGCAGCTCAACAACACTCCTGACTACGTCCTCCAGGCTGCAGCTCAACAACACTCCTGACTACTACGTCCTCCAGGCTGCAGCTCAACAACACTCCTGACTACGTCCTCCAGGCTGCAGCTCAACAACACTCCTGACTACGTCCTCCAGGCTGCAGCTCAACAACACTCCTGGCTATGTCCTCCAGGGTGCAGCTCAACAAAACTCCTGACTACGTCCTCTAGGCTGCAGCTCAACAACACTCCTGACTACGTCCTCCAGGCTGCAGCTCAACAACACTCCTGACTACGTCCTCCAGGCTGCAGCTCAACAACACTCCTGACTACTACGTCCTCCAGGCTGCAGCTCAACAACTCTCCTGACTACGTCTTCCAGGCTGCAGCTCAACAAAACTCCTGACTACGTCTTCCAGGCTGCAGCTTAACAACACTCCTGGCTATGTCCTCCAGGGTGCAGCTCAACAAAACTCCTGACTACGTCCTCTAGGCTGCAGCTCAGCAACTCTCCTGACTACGTCTTCCAGGCTGCAGCTCAACAACTCTCCTGACTACGTCTTCCAGGCTGCAGCTGAACAACACTCCTGGCTATGTCCTCCAGGGTGCAGCTCAACAAAACTCCTGACTACGTCCTCTAGGCTGCAGCTCAACAACTCTCCTGACTACGTCTTCCAGGCTGCAGCTCAACAAAACTCCTAACTACGTCCTCCAGGCTGCAGCTCAACAACACTTCTGACTACGTCCTCCAGGCTGCAGCTCAACAACACTCCTGACTACTACGTCCTCCAGGCTGCAGCTCAACAACAATCCTGGCTACGTCCTCCAGGCTGCAGCAGACACCACAACACCACCTCCTGTGTTCTCCAGTATTGACCACGCCATTCAGCAGTTGCCACTTCATTCCAGGCAGTGTGCTCCTTAGTCTCCTGCTGGGTCCTTATAGTTTCGTTTGGGCGGTTCGTAGCTGGAGTAGTGTGCCTGTGTTGGTACCTCTGAGTTCAGTTTTTCTAGTTTGAAGTACCTTGGTCAGTTTGTGCCACTGCAAACTGAATTTCAATTATAATATTGAATTTGAAAAGCACGATGTGAAATCCAATTAAATTATTTGGAATGAAATTTTTCAAATTCAATATTATAATCAAAATTCATATTTTAGTGGAACAAATCTCGGCACATATTCCAACAACAGAATATCTGACGTGTATATCACATCCATTGTACCTTTTATCCCATCATCCCTCAACATCATTGGTAGGTCCACTCATGGTCGGCAAGGTCTGAGATCAGAGTCAGGACTCTGATTGACAGACAAGACTTTCCTCTTCTTCCACTTAACTTTGGTGCCTTTCTCAGGATTTATAGAAAAGAAACACCTTAAAGAGAGCGGGGAGGAGAGAAAACCTCAGGTAGGACATCAAATGCCTTGGTCAAGTGAATGTTGGGAGTCAAATATAATTTCAGTAGTAAAAAATATGAACACAATTCCAATGTCTATTTTCTTGTTTTTGTTACATTTCTTGTAGCTTCTGAAGCTTTTATCACAAAAACAGTAACAGAAAGTGACAGACATTGTATTTCCTTTGTGTTTCTGTATGTGAGCTATGCAAGATAGTGTTTCTTATTCTAATATTGATAAAGAAATCTATTTTTACCGTTGGGGGAACTCCAGTGTAGACCATAGTTCCACTGGTTAGTGTACTTTAAAGCAGTAACTGCCGAACATCAGGCAGATGTGAAGGAAGTGACATAATTGTTGACAATCTCTCAGTCAATGCTCAACATAAATGTCTCGGCAGCAAAGCAGGAGGACCCCAAGAACAAACGAAATGAATAAATAAATCAACTTCATGACAAGGCCTTCAATATCAGCCGTAACTAGCAATTCAATAGTAGGTATTTAAAGGATGAGAGTCACACAATCTACTGTTTGGAAAACCTATCAGATGGCTGTTAGCCACTGTCTCAAAGCGGGCGGCAACTACAACATGAGAGCAAACTGGCCAAGAATACAAGTGAAAGCTGGCGGGTTTGGTTCAGTTTACTTGCCACACACAATGAGGCAGGGTGTTGGTGGGACATTCTCCATCTGAACCTCTTCAGCAAGGCTTGTCTTCTCGATGAAGTGGAACAGATGCTCTTCCTTCTCGCCAAAATGAGCCAGTAGACGAAGCACCATCTGTATGACTTCTGCTGATTCTGGGTTTTCCTGAAAAAGGGCGTTTGACATGAACAACTTTCCTTCGCAAATGTCAGAGAGAACATCTTTTTTTTTTCGGAACATCATTAGACTCCACTGACATAAGGCCCTGCCAGAAACTGGACTCCAGCATAACTTTTAAAGTTTTTACCACAGGAACATAATAGGCACACCTCTCGGTCCTGTTCTCATCTTTTCCCAACACCACTTATTTGGGCTCCGCATATTTGAATTTGTTTTTAAAGCACTGGGTTCTTGAGTAAGCAGTTCTCATGGGCCCAGTGTGACAAACTGTAAACAAGTCACATTGTTTGATTGTGTCACAGATTTTTACAATGTCTTCATCTGAAACTGACGTATCTTTCAGAAGCAAGCTAAGTCAATTTAAAGTATAAGTCTGTCCCAACTCGTGTATATTCTGCATTTGCTTTGGATGGTAGACGCTGGAAGAAGATGCAGTCCCTGTAGTTTTATGTAAAACATACATATTGTTAGACCTCGGATATTACACGTATATTTCTCAGATACAGGTCACTGAAGACCTGTCCCCAGCAGTGTCTACAGCAGTACTGGTGGGGTTCTCACTGTGCATGCTCAATTGGTGCACAAATCACATTTTCTGACCAATGTCTGTGCTTTCTGGACATTAGAGGTAAAAGACGATTTTGCAGAAAATACACCTTTGCATCCTCTCACTGGGCAAGATACATGACGTCCTTCTGCTAGGTGCTCCTTTAAGTGAGCATATAACAGTCTAGTTCCCTCACACTGGCGTTCACAAAGCGAGATGGTACATTTTATTGTAGTTCAGTCACGTCCTGGTTAACCGTTGGTGTACTGATGTGGTGGCGATAGAAGTGTGACTTTACAGCTGCATAGCCAGAAAACATCTGCTTGCAGCTTGTATCAACACATTTGAAAAGATGTTGGAGTTCATTGCGATGCAGTCTACAATGCAAAATATATGCTTTAACAGACTGAACGTTGTCTCCACATATGCTACATGAATACATCTTCAATAATCATACCAATCAACACAAGCAGTGTGGTTAAGTGAGCAGAGGCTTCAGCATGTAGACGGATCCCGCTTTACCGCAATGGTTAGCGGGACATGCGTTCAACAATGTGGTAAGAAGCTCCAGCATGTGGACGGGTCCCACTTTTGCAAGATGCTCGGTGGGAAATAATACATATTACGCTAATACACTCTGTCTCCTAAACACCTCAGACCATGAATTATTCACGTTTCTATGCTGTTATGAAGGTAATGTAGCTACTAGGAACATGTAAGGTTGTAGGGACGTTAACATAGCGTTAGCTGTTTGTAATGCATACCTGTTGATAAGGTGAATAAACCATAGACTGTAAAAATATACCCAGTTCAGCCGAAGTCTTAAAGGGATGTGATATCCTTACCGAGATAAGTGCCACATCAGGTTCCCTCCGACTGAGGAGAACTTCTTCCAAACTTAAACCACCGATCACAGACGGAGGTCAGGTGCAACAGGCGTTGCGTGTTACTGTCAAATGCACGAGTTTTCCAGACGCTTTTCATCCACACAGCTAAAATATAGAATGGAAATTAAGTGTTTGAATTCCAAAAGTTCAGATGAGTTGTTTTCAAGATATAGCGTTTATTAATAACAATAATTTTAGGCCGTGTATGGTGATCTGTTAGCGGTTTGTAGTAATATATGTATTTTTAGCCTGACAAAAATATGTTATAGCTGTCATAAATACTGCTGTACATATTCGTTGTTCGGACAAAAGTACAAGAATCTGGCAGGTACAAACTATATTTTGTACACGAAATGAATGCAAGAATCACAAAGTTACTTGTTATAAATATGATGTAATGTTTCCGTTGTCAGCACACCAGGTCGTATATTTCACGGTGAAAAACTGTCATCTTTTCTGAGAAATGACTGCAAAGATCACGGTATTGAATGTGATGAATATTACGGCATTTTTTCCGTGTGCAAGGGAGGGGAAATGTATTTTTTGAAGAGAAAAACATGTAAGAAGTACTGAACTTTCCTGATAAATTAATAGACAGTGAGTTAATGTTATATAAACAGTGTGTAGCCATTTTAGAGTTTACAGATTTCTACTGTCATGGTTTGACAAGTTTTCACTGTAAAATTTACTGCCATTTTTAACAGTGCAGTATCGACTCAATGGTCCAGAGAGATGAACTGAGCTCTAACTCTGGACGTCCTGCATGTCCACCGAAGCCTTCCTGTGTTGAAACAGCACCAGGCGAGTGTTGGGGTCCCGTGCCAGGCGCCTCGGACGCCTGCAAGGTCGCAAAATCCAGGGATCAGATCAACAAGCCCTCTGCGGCCTCTGTCATATGAACGAGCTCACCGGTCCAGATTAAGAAACTTTAAAGCGAAAGGAGGATATTCATGGGATTTCACAGTTTGGGTCCAGAGGCGCTGTCAGTGTTGTGCATGAAGCTGGAGCTCTCAGTGGAAACATCTCTGATGAGGTTCAGGTGAAGATCCTTCCACCAGGAACACACTAGATCATCTCACATGATGTTTTACAGTCAAAGCTTTGAAACACACAAACTTTCCCTCATGTGTCAGCAATCTCATTATTGCCTCTCCGGAGCTTTTTTTTCTTTCTTCTCACACAAAGCCGGGCTTTGTTTATAGGTTTCCATCTTATTATAAGATTAGACTCTTGAGTAACAGGCAGAGGGAGGCCAGCAGGTTGAAGCCACGTTGCAACATTACCTAATCTCTATGAGAATCTACTCAGACATGCATGAACACTCCTGACATTAAATGACATACACTGAGCTGCTTGGTAGCACGGTCGTAGTCGAGGCCATCATGCAGACATGGACAGAAAGATGCATTCAAATGAATGGATCAGAGGGAAGGTTGAGCAATTTAGAGGCAAAGATACAGACACCAGGTTGTGTAGTGGTTCCCCGAAGCATTCAGGAAATTATACGAAAATAAACACTTTTATCTTGTTTTTTACTTCAGGCTATTTTTCATAATGGATAAAAATGTAAAGCAGATCAAATGGCCACAAGAGCTAAAAGATCTAAGGTTAAATTCAAATAAATTAAGATCACAAGAAAAAGTTGTTGAAATTCACCCAAAAGAGCTAAAAAGGTAAGAACGTGTAAAGCATTTCATTTCATTTACTTAATTAATTTGTTTATAATTCATTTGAATGGGACAGTCCATATTACTGAACGGACATCCGGTGGCTGTAAATACACCACATTTACCTCAGAGCTCATTTCCATCTCGTCCCACCAAACACAAACATGCATCGTTACCAGAATACATGTAAAACATAGTGCACACTAACAAATACATTATGACATAACGCACGGGTAAACAGCACATTACCAAACAGACAGTACAGAATTCTCTCCCTGAACTGCTAAAGTTAGCTGCCTCATCACATATTCTAGTACTAGCCATACAACCCTCCCCTCCCCCTCACAGATATTTAAGGGAAAAAAAATAAGAAGTGGAAACGAGTAAAAAAAAACTAGAAATAAAGTTATTAGAGTCAGTGAAGTAGCTGAATCCATTACAATCTATGGAGCTAAAATAGCTAGAAAAATTTAAGATTTAAATAAAATGTTCAACAATTTGAATGAAAATAAATTCAAATTGAAATGTGCAGTTTTTGTATGTATTCCAAAAACGACACTTTATTTCTTAAACTTAAAACAGTTTTGTGACCCCAAACAAATTTTATTTTGTGGAAAAAAGTCTTTCATAAGTCATAAAGGTTGTCAAAAGAGTAATTATTATTAGCAGTTTTAGCATTTTTTTTCCTTTCTTGTTTTTGTATTTGTATTTTTTCGCATTCAATCATTTAATTCTTTTAATAAATGTAACCCCCCCCCCCCCCTTTTTTTGATCATTCTTCACTGTATTAAACTACTTACTTGTGTGTACTTTTCAGCTGGTCTCGTGTTTGAGCTATTCTCTGTTTCAGGCTCTTTTAAAGTCTGAAGTCATTCATGAATTGACTCCCAGGAGCAGTTGTGATGTTGAAGCGAGAGGTTGTGCAGCAGCTTTTCTCCCTCCCCTTGCTGCCGCCACTCCTAATCTGCAGTGCGGAACTCTGGGCGGTCAGTCAGTCCGGCCACACGGTGCAGCACCAGCAGACGGCGGCGCCGGGGTCTTGACCTCACCGGCATCAGGATACTTTCTTCTCTCTTTTTTTTTTTTGTCTTGACTTGTTTCACCTGTTTCAGCCGCCGTCATGAATCACAGCAAGGTTGAGTTTGAGCCCTTTGAGTATTCCTATTATGACTACTCAGACTGGTACTCCAACAACGCAGAGCCAACACAGCCGCCCAAAGAGTGAGTAGAAATACACTGAAAGTTCACCAATAGCTCCGGTGTTTATTATTTGACCGTTGCATGATTTATATCCGACAATCATGTTGGATTCAATGGAGGAAATATTTGATGACTTCATTTCAATCCGTTTTTTGGGGGGAAAAAAACACATTGACAATGTTGTCCAGGTACACGAGTACACATGTGAAAACACAGCATGATGCTGAATCGTTGTGTACATAAACATGCACACATGCTCACAGATACATGCGAAGCTGGTAGAAGTACATGTTTATACAGTACAAGTGCATAGATGTGTGTGATTACACACACACACACACACACACACACACACACACACACACACACACACACACACACACACACACACACACACACACACACACACACACACACATACACAAATACACACATGCACAAAGACATAGATGTCTTTACAGTCAGAGTATAAGAAAACATGCAATACTATAGACATATTTGTAGACATATTATCATATTTAGTTTCTACTGCTGCTGCTGTTCAGTGTAAATCAGTAATGTTAAAAATGTTCTTGCTTTTCTTGGTCTTAATCAACTGTATGTTTTGTCACAGAGTAATTTTACCATGTGACCCCGTAGCAGACGACAACCTCTTCAACATATGCATGCTGGCCATTTCTGTGAGTATCTTCAGAAAGTTTCTTGGCATCTTCAATGTAAATGCATAATTTGTTGATTATGGATGGAGATAAGTGAAACTGCTCATCCTACAGCCAGTAGAAGAGCAGGAAGTCAAGAGGGTGATGGTAGAAGTGACACATAGAAAATGCTTTTCTCTTTTAAAATACACATATATTTGTTGTGTTTTCATGCTCCAGCAGGCGACATCCACCCAGCGTCTTGCTCCAATGCTTCAATGGTTCATGTAGCATTTAGCACGTAGCAATAGTGTACAAAGTACAGGAAGCTTTTTAGAATCCAGAGCAGAAGTTCATCTTTCTCAGGAACTTCCTGTGAAAGCCGATTTAGATTTGGTGATACTTTGCGGCTCAGCAGCTCATAAAGAGACGAGAGGATGTGACTCATAGAACCGGAGAACCGAAGCCTTCGCCATCCTGCACTGTGCCGTTGAGTCTGTTGAGCGGCAGCGACGAGCTTCAGTTACTGGAGAAGGAAAGTGGGGCAGGACGACGTCCCGGCCCACTTAAAGAGGCCTTCGCTTGTCGCTGGACCAATTGAGGACCAACCTCATTAAAATGAGGATTAATCCAGAGTGAATGCAGAGAAAAACAATGACTGATCAACATGACCTACTTCACATTGGGAGTTAAATATAAATGCTGAATCTGGCGACTAAATCCAAGAGGTTGAACCTTCTCATATCACAGTTTCTGTCAACAACAACAACAAACGCTTGTATTTGTTCAATATTAGGTGAACATACAGTGTTATAATATTCTAAATGAATACAAACACTAAAGCAAATCATGTCATTTGTTTTTTTTTTAAAAACAGTACTCTGTCTCTTATGCCAAATTGAAGTTGTGAAGTTGTTTGTTGACTTAGGCCATGTTTACGCAGCAGTGTTTTCAGTGGTAAATGTGTTTTTGCACTTCAGAAAGGTTTTGCGTTGACAAGGCGACACTTTGAAAACAATGTCTATTTACATGAAAACAGCAGAAACACTGAAAACGCTGAATTTAGCATGGCCGGCCATGAGGTGGTGCTGGTGTTAGGTTTTGGTACTGAAAGTACACACACAAGCAGCAGAGAACAAATATAATAGAAATAATTATAATATATATTTACAATATAAATAACAGTACCTAGTTGGATTGTTGTTGCAGTCACTGTCAAAATAAAAGTACCAAGTTAGATTGCTATTACAGTGACTGTCAAAATAAATGTACCAAGTTGGATCGTTATTACGGTGACTGTCAAAATAAAAGTCCCAGGAGAATATGGACTGGAAGCCATGACGCCACGGAGAAAACTTGTTGTAATTTGGCTCTACTGAGCATGTGCAGAACTACTAGTTTTGACTGGTGTTCTTCAAAAAGTGGGATTGCTCCACTGTTGTAATGGAAACAGACACTTTCAGGTTTCATTTAAAAACATTGTATTTTTCATTAACATTCATGTCTTTGAGCATTTAAATTCTGCTCTGTGGCCATAACAGAGAAACATATAAAATAGTCAACGGTTCAAAATGAGAAATTTATCGGAGTTTCTTCAAGATAATCACAGTTAGTCACACATTTCTTTCAGGTTTAAAATATCATTTTGAATTTGCAGAACATGAATGCAGTCTCTTTCAATGTCTATGTTGTGCGTTTTGAGAGCATAATAATTTGTAATTTGCATATTCCTGTGATAAGTTAACAGCTCACCTCTTGTTTTAAGGAGAGAAAACTGAACTATGCACTTTAATAAGACAATGAAAAGCTTGTTACTTTCCCATGCAACCTCATTTTTATATGCTATTCATTTGCTTATGAAAGTGACTCCACAACGTGCTTTTTAGTGTCACTGGTATTGCATGAATTACCTATCAATGCACAATGATGTCTGTCTTTAAACTGGATGAAACTCCTGCATGGAATCTCTTACTTTTAGATTCTTTAATCTGTATTGTTTATTGTTTTTGAGAACAGTTAGTCGTGCAGCACATATCACAACATCTTTGTCTTTTTAAAACCCCTCTATATTCATACATTGTTTTCCCTAAGTAGGTGTTTATTTTTGTCCATGAATCCAGAGAAAACAAACCAAATTTAAAAACAAAAACCTTCCAAATCAATTAAATAAAGTCAATTATGTTAACATACAAATGTGAATAAATAGATTAATAAAAGTAAACAGTGTTAATATTGTGCACTACTTCTGCTATAAGGGACTTCTCCCTGACATTTATCAATACTTATAAGTGTTGAGTAAGTGGTTAGTATAAATAAAGGACTCTTCCAGTGTGGTAATGCTTCATGGTTTGAGAGGGAACAGGAGTCCTAATGGTGTTGTCTTGCAGCTGGTGGTCGTGTTGATCCTGGCAGTTCTCAGCAGGAAAAACAAACTGTGTCAGGGCTTCGCCAGAGGATCGTCAAGCATCTTCAGGTCAGGACAAAACACGCTTATTATTAATATTATTACACTTCAGGTTTGTCTCAAGTGATCTCTAATCGAAGGGTTTGTCTCCTGACTGTAGTCCAGCAAACTTCCTGGACCAGACTCAGAAAAAAGGTCTGGTCATGTGTGTGTTTGGACTGATGTTCAGCAAGCTGGCGGTGCTGGTGGTCGCTGCAGACCCTCTGCCGTTCTCCACACACACACCGCCCCACCTTAAAGGTACACCACTGCATACCACGGCCAGCGGGACGGGCAGTGGGCCGGGCAGTGGGACATGTAGTGGGACGGGCAGTGGGACGGCAGTGGGACGAGCAGTGGGACGGGCAGTGGGACAGGCAGCGGGACGAGCAGTGGGACAGGCAATGGGACGGGCAGTGGGACATGAAGTGGGACGGGCAGTGGGGCGGCAGTGGGACGAGCAGTGGGAAGGGCAGTGGGACAAGCAGTGGGACAGGCAGCGGGACGAGCAGTGGGACGGGCAGCGGGACGAGCAGTGGGACGGGCAGCGGGACGAGCAGTGGGACGGGCAGTGGGACATGTAGTGGGACGGGCAGCGGGACGGGCAGTGGGACGGCAGTGGGACGGCAGTGGGACGAGCAGTGGGACATGCAGTGGGACATGCAGTGGGACGAGCAGTGGGACGGGCAGTGGGACGGGCAATGGGGCGGGCAGTGGGACATGAAGTTGGACGGGCAGTGGGACGGCAGTGGGACGAGCAGTGGGACATGCAGTGGGACGAGCAGTGGGACAGGCAGTGGGACGAGCAGTGGGACGGCAGTGGGACGAGCAGTGGGACATGCAGTGGGACAGGCAGTGGGACATGCAGTGAGACGAGCAGTGGGACAGGCAGTGGAACTCACACAAACACTTTTACACCTTCAATTCAAAGGAAACACTGTGTTTTGTATTTGTATGACCGAAAAGGAGTTCAGAGTTCTTTACTCCTCCCCCTCAAACACTCCTTTATCCCTGTCAAGCACTCAGTGACAAAAGTTCCTTAATAAGGATTTATTTAATTAAGCAGTTAAAGATAACGTTGTTGCATTTTGAAATAATGAAAAAACAACAACCTTGTGAAGAATTGATATTGCTCTTGTTTTAGGAAGTTGCCTCTGTATTTCCCCAGACCTGCACACAGTCAGAGTTCTGTGTGTGTCTTGTTTGGCAGAGTACATGAAGATAATTGGCATTTTCTACTACCCGCTGCTGTATTACCCCCTGCTGGTCTGCAGCACTCTGCAGCACAAAGCAGGCTACGTGTTGGGGACGCTTCTGTCCTTTAGCCACTTCGGAGTCCTGGTGTGGCAGAAGTTTGACTGTCCCAAGACTCCAGAGGTAAAACACCTGCCACAACTTCATCCTGCTTTGTTACAAGAGAATAGCAACTGATTTATCATTGCGGAGCTTAAAATTACTCGGGAAGAAATTCTAATCTTAGATAATCTAATGCATGAGTTGTAAAACTTTTTTCCCCCTGGGTGTTAGTGTGAGTTAAAGGTTTTTACTAAAAGAAAGATAAATTAACTTAACTGAGACCAACAACTTTATTTCTTTTTTGATTGATTTATATGAGATATTTTTAACTTTATTTTTCTGTAAATCTAAAATTGCAAAGTTTTGTTTGTATTATAATAATTCTGACATGACTTTAGATCTCTATTTGCTCTTGATCTGATCTTTAAAGGATCATATTATGCAAACTTCACCTTCCAATGGTTTTCCAACAGTGATAATCGTCCCCATACCTGGAATGATGACTCATTGAATGTTTTCTTTTAATGTCAAGTATTGGTAAATTCCTCTACAAATTTCAATAAAACATTTTATTCTGCAAACACTAAAACAACTTCAATATTTCCTTCAATTTCCACAGATCTATAAATTCTACGCTCTGCTGGCCAGTCTGCCTCAGATGGCCTGCCTCGCCTTCCTCTGTGTCCAGTTTCCTCTGCTGTTTGTCAAAGGACCCAAAACTGAGGAGGTGACAAACTCTACATCTCACCATGTGGCCTTCATACAACCATCAGCCACAACATTATGACCAAACATTGTGCAGCGGCACAATGTCTTGGCATGAAACCAGTTGATTCAGTAGCATTTTATGTGAATCCTGCTGCAGAGTGGAACAGACAGAAATTGAAAAAGTAATTTGGTAAATTGACGCCTCCTCAAATTAGTCACACAATCCCTTGCTGTGATAACAATTGCACTGCATGTTATGGAACTTGTATTTCCTGTAGCTTCATTTGAAGAACTTCAAAACATGAGTGTTGCAGTGATGCTTCAAATACATTAGCAACTCATCTGCAAAGTTTGCTTTCATAAAAGGTCTGACATTGCTGATATTACTTTATTGGTAAAAAGAAATTCTGAATGTGCCGGTACGCTACAGTTCTGGTTTTTGTGCATCCCCAATGCAAAAGTTGTGGATGGTACTGAAAGAACCGTACCAAAGGGTTACGGTTTCCCATCTCCCTGCACCACAGAACCGTTCCCACTTTGAGGAGCCGTCTGCTGATTGGTCAGTGATTTACGTCTCTCTGGACAAGTAGCAGTGTTTAACTATCTCATCGGCTATATAGACCGTCCCGGTGTTGTTTACATACTCACTGCTTATCTTGGTAACTGGGTTGAGTGAAATGTCGGGGCACAGAAAAAAAAAAAGGTTTGGCACTCCAGGGTCTTGTGAAATATAAACTAAAGAAAAGACAAACCTTGGCACTGCCACGTTCCAGCTCGCTATCGACTGTCAGTCATATTTCAAATGTGTGAGCCCCAAACAATGCTAGCATGTAGCATGATGCACCTGAACTCATCACTCTGGGCTGTCAGCTCCTGCAGGTAAAACGTGAAAACTAGTGGAAAGTAGGCTTTTCTTCTGAGCTTTCACACAGCCTGCACACTGCTGCACTCGTCTGTCAATATCAGAAGCATCAAGGGGAGGAAATTCAATGATTTTCTGCTATCAGTTTCAAAAGTTCCTTTGATTGTGCAAAAGAAATGAGAAAATATAGAAATATAAAACCACTTTGACGGAACGTTGTTTTGTTTTCCTGATTGAGTCCCTGGACTGGACTTGAACTCAGAGAGTTTGGAAGCAGGATGTTGGCAGCAGATCCTTTAAGACGTTCTCAGATGAGACCCCCTTCTTCTTATACATCAACTTCGGAGAGAGAATGTTTACTTACCGCCTCTATAGTCCACCAAATACCAGGATGAAGACATATTCAGCTTGTGACTGTACCCGTCGGTGGTCATAATGTTATGGCAGACTGGTATACAGGTAAAAAGGAATTAATAAATCTCATTAGGCTTCAAGCGAGAAACATGAATTTCAACTATGTAAAACAGAACGGTGATTACATTAAGCAGCTTGTGTGGGTTTAACTCAGCGTCCTCCAGAAGATTATGACGAAAGCAGTGATGTTTTTCTTTTCTTTCCTTTTTTTTTTTTTAAAGCATATTAAAACAACACAGGTTGGCTTTCAACAGTAAACACAAGTCTTCTCTCCTTATAGTGAGACGTTTTTCATAAAAACAGCATTTAAAGTCATCTGGTTTTTTTCTTCATTGGAATTTAAAAATTAATTGTTGCAGTTGAGCAATAAAAAAAGTCACTTTCATGCCTTTATTCCAAATGTCACCACAGTACAGCATATCTGTGTCGTTCTAACACCACAACAAGTTTTTTTTAATCTGGCAGGATCTTGACAGCAGCTACTACACCGACTATGTGAAGTTACTCCTGAAGAAAAAGTCGTCGGCTGTCAGGTGAGGAGACGGAATGGAGATTTACACACCTGAGGTTGAGTCACATGACAGATGTGGAGGAATCCAAACAAAGACAGGAGCACTTTGACGTCTCACAGCAGAAAAACTAAAGTTATGTATGACATAAACGTTTCCAGCAGGCTAATCTAATCGTCACTCTTGATATTAATCACAATTGTGGCTGATTGTGAGAAAGGGAATATGTTCCAAACATCACAGGTCAGTTACAAGAACATGCTGATTTTTATAGATTTGTCTCCATTTTACACATTTAATAAACTGTAGTGCGACTTTAAAGTAGCAACACTAGAGGTCATTTTCCTCTGCTATGTTTAAACCATGTTGTTTTGTATATTATAGCTTTTCGCCTCATAAGTTTTAAAAGATGAAATTCTGTCACTTGTGGTATCTAGGTAAGCAACCCCCCCTATATATATGGGTATATATATACATATATATATGTGCAAAGGAATTGATCCTAGGCCAACTCAGGTAAGCAATTGGGAAAAACAGTACATTTGTGTTTTTGGTTTTTATTTTACTTTGATTTTCTATTTAAAATACATAATCAAAACATGCGTTTTTTTGTTCAAATTAAATTTGAAGCATTTTAAAAACATTTTTCCCAATCAAATAGATCTTCAGTGAATCCTCTATAGTATCGGCTTCTATTTAGCCCTTTATAGGCGCAATGAACATGTTTTCTACAAACTAATAATAGAAATTCAAGATGGTGATATCCTACTACATTGATTGGAGAAAGCATTCCTTAACCCCGCCTCAGAGTACTTGAGCCATGTATTTTCCTTGAAATGTTTTTTGAAGAATCTCAGTGACAGTTTATTGGATGTCAGACATACGAATAAAAATCACTTTTCACATAAAAAACACAATCAATAGTAAGAAAGAGGTTAACAATCACAGTTGTACATAAATCACAAGTGATTTAGAAACCTTTCACTGTCGTAAAGCTTTATATGTCTTAGTTTATTGAATAATAAATGCTTATGAGGATGTGGAACTGAATCCAATGAGAGCCGATTGAGGGTAAAACAATAAATCCCCACATGACTTCATTGTTTCATAATTTCATTGTGTAGAATCCACAGAGAAAAGCAGTAAATCTGGGATGTGTTGAGACAGATCCTCTCTTTACCATTTGACAGTTTTTGACGTCAGGTAGATGTCCTTTGCTCAAAATCTCAACTCCAGTGTCTGAATGAAGGAAAGTGGGCTTTTATTAAATGTAGATCAATGCAGAGAAGGAAGCCGAGGCTCAGACTGAGTCCAGGAAACTGACAAGACTGTGGCTCGGTTATGAAGCGGTGAAGCGCTGGTGGCAGGTGTGGAGAACAATTGATCTGCAGGCTTGTAATTAGATAAAGATGTGGCCTGTCATTCAAACCTCTTGTGAGCGAGAGCCTCTGCAGCTGCTCCACATCTGGTTCTACACACAAGATTAAATGGATCAAATCGGGCCAGTCAAGCCCGCGTTCCTCCAGTCTTTATGGTTCCAGGAATTGGAACAGAAGTCATTAGTGATGATGTTTCTCTGTGTTTGTATGTTGAAGCTCTTCAGCGGCAGACAAACCGACACTTTTAGAAAGAATACTGGAGGTGCCCAAAAGTTATGTTTATATACCTGAAAAAGGTGAGTGCCCTCACACACATGAACTTTGTGTCCGTCATACTGTCAATAGATTATCTCAAGATAACAAAGGTCCCATATTATACAGTTTTCCAAGAATTTCACATAGTTGTCAGAGATTCAAAAACACAGTATTCAGAGTGTATTTCTGCAAATCCAGCCTTGGTCCTGAGTTTCAGTCTAAAAGTCCCTCTAGTGGCTCGAGAGAGAACAGGCCATTTCTGTGTCTGTACCTTTAAATGCTAATGAGCTGTGAGTGTCCAGGCCTACTTGTTGTTTGTTTTCCGGTAGTTTTTTCGAGGGGGAAAAATGGCAACTGCTCCTGATTCTAGAGGCCAGAGCTCATCTACCTGAGGGAGGGTCAAAGGGTTCACTACCAGAGGGAGGGCTTATTTCTCCACATGACATCATGAATGGAACCTCTCAGATTAACCTCATGATCTCACAATCACTAAAAAATGGATCAAACAAGTGAAGGAGAGGACAGACTTTCTCCCCTTCTGAGGCTATTGGGACACAGTTTACTGGAACACGGAGCCTTTAAGCTTTCGGTGAAGCAGTGAAAGGAATTTCTACATAAACGAGACTCGGGTTCATAGTGTGATGTTGCACTTTGTGTTTCAGTGTTTCGTTTTCCACTGAAGCTGGCCGTGTCATCGTTTGTCACCGGTGTGGCCATTTATCATGCAAGTTTTCCTCTTCAGATCAGTTTCACAACATTTCATCCAGTTGTTCTGCCTCCCAGATGATGATAGCTCCTGGCTTGTCCCAGCAGACTGCCCTGCTGCTCGTGGTGCTGGTCATTCCCACACTGCACATTGTTCGCGCCGGTATCGATGAAAACATTGCCTTCCTCCTGCTGGGCTTCGGGATCGTCCTGTCTGACGACAGGATGGAGGTCGTCAACATCGTCATTTTCTACACCTGGCTGCTGGAAGGTCTGCGGCTTCTCTTTTTGGACATTCTGCCACAATCCGAATGTGAATCTTTGATGTGAGTCTGCTTGTGCATCATGTTGTGTCAGTGTGCTACCTGTGTGCGACGACCCTGTCCTGTCTGGTCAGCATCGTGATGCTCACCAGGTCCATGGTCCTCCACAGGTATGGACAATAAAACCGCCATGGTTTCATCAGAACCAGACACACACGATTGGAATAAAGTACTATATTTGTGCTGATGTGATTTATGTAGGCTTTATTTATCAGACCAGTTGACACCACACGGCGCGTCAGCTGTGTACAGACACAATTTAAATTAATATTCATATTGCTCCGTCCCATCTGCACTTATTTAGTAAACTAACTGCAAAAGTCACAGTGTTGTTTTTTTGTTTCAAACTTACTTTGGGTGAAAGTACGTTGTACTTTTCTCACGTAGTCTTTAACAACAGTGAGTTCAATTCTTTCAATTCCTTCAACATTATAAACATAAACTTTATACAGTGTATTCTTTAATACAAAATGGGATTTTAATATTAAGTTTGGCACATATTTTATATGACTACTTGATTTTTTTCATATATATTTCTGCATTTCCTTTTGGTTTCACTGTCTGGATATGATGATGTTTAATTTGAATTTGATCTTATTTTTTATATATATAAAAATATATTTTTCATAGTTTATTCGTTGAAAAAATGCTGCTGTGCTTTTGATTTACATCAAGTTTTTAACAGGTTTTTCTATGATATGACTTATTATTTATTTCATTATTACTTGATTTATGTTCAAACTGAATTTAAACAAGTTTAACAGATTATTTTTTTTTTTTACATTATTTTCATATTGATTCATATATTTTATTCATAAGTATTCAATTTAATTATGAGCATCAGATTTCTAAAGTTTTTACCTGCAAGATTTAAGATTATTATCATTCACTTGGCCAATCAATTTGTTGATTTTTTTTAACTTTCATTTATGATTTTAATCCTTTTCAGATCAAACCTGAGAGGACTGTATAAGGGAGACATTTACAACATTTACAACAGCCAGAAAACGATTTGTCCATCTAAACCAGGAGTCGTCTGCTGGATGGGTTTGACAGGATACCAGGCTGCAATCGTCTGCCTCGGTAAAGCTCAGAGACAAAAGGAAAATCAATTACATAATCATGTCCACTTCTAATTTTAAAGCGTCTTAAATGAAAAATACACGTGGTCCAGTTTATCTCATGTTCATGTTCCACCTGACAAGCCTGCTGCGAAGCATTAATATGCAGAACTGGAGATTCATTTCATGGCACCTTTAAGTCAAACGTGTATATTAGACACGTGTAGCGGTATTAAGAAAATGCCAAGTTTCTTCTATTAAAATTAACCCGTGATCAAATGATTCATGTCGACTTCAGCATGTGTCTAGATCACGGGCAATGTGTGATTCAGAGTTGAGTTGTTAGAAGTACGCAGTATTTGGGAACGTTTGTACGATTTAAAGGTAAAAAGCTACAAAATAGTGTAAATGTGTGGTGTTTTCAAAGACTTACATTTTCAGATACCATATTTCAAAACAATACAACATGCTGATTTGTTTGTTTCCATTTGGTTTCTCTGTGCTTACTCTTTAAAGGTTTTGAGCAGGAGATTTGAACAGACTTCACAGTGTCTTCCTATTTCTGATCTGAGGTGTTTCTCTGCAGGAATGGTGATCCAGACAGTCGTGTTTTTCATCTGCTTCTTATTTCTGGTGTTTTTGATCATCATCCCGGTGTTTCATGGTCGTAACATCGTGGTCTTTGAAATAGCAGGGCAGGCATGGTGAGAACTGATTATGGCGATAGCCTACATTTTAATTGTTTATAAAAAAAAAAAACCTACGTTTATCAAAAATGTTGTTTTGTTTGTATGTCAGGCCGGCCTGGGTGACCCTGATTCTGGTTGGTTTGCTTCAGCATGTGACGGCAAAATTTGTCTTCATCAAAAAGGAAGCTGGAATGAGAGACTTGAATCACAGGTCCGTTGGTTTGTTTCAACTCTTTCATTCAAGTGTCATTCATTGTGTTATTATGTGCTGTTGGTATGTTGTTGTCGTCATTGTTGTTATTGTGTTTTATTTCATGGGGTACACAATATGTATACATACAGCTGCTTTCACTACAAATGTAACACTCACATTTTATTATTGATTGATGAGGCTGGTCTCGTGTTTTCCCGAAGACATTTAACAGACATAAACAATTCAAATTTTACAAGGAAACTTATTTGTATTTGTTCAACAACATTTTATGACTGAACGTGAGCCATCAAGCAGAAATAAGTGAGAAATGATACATCATGTATATGCTGATGAACGAGATTAGAAGTTATTAGAGAAGAATTTTGAAAATGTGTTTTGAAAATCAAGAAACAAAAACATGGACTCAGAGGACAATCCCGTCTCAGAAGGAATGCATGACTGAATTTGGATAATTAGTGACTATTGTGGGCATTATATCTCCATTATTGATTATTTAATTTCATTGATAAATCTATTTTTAACTGATTGCATTTAGAAGAGACTTTTCACACATGTGTTTTCCAGTTTTGTTGTGTGTAAATCTGTGGAAACAAAACGAGGCTTACCTTACTGAAGAATTAAATGAAAGTGTGGAACCCCTTTCGTGGGCTCTCCATGGCCTCACTGAAAGTGTGCGTGTTGGTGTGCAGGGAGAGCCTCTTCCTCCTCACCTACCTGCTGTTCCTGGTCAACATGGTGGTGGGTCTGGTGCTGGCCGTGTGGAGGATGCTGATCACCGCTCTGTACAACATCGTCCACCTGGGCCGCATCGACGTCAGTCTGCTGCACCGCACCGCAGAGCTGCATGACCCGGGTGAACATTTCTCACTTGATATGAGAGGATATAAGGTCCTGCAGGCTTGAGGGTGATGAAGTCGTCAGGATGCGACGTATCAGCAGGTGGAATCGTCTCCGATGTGACCAAATGATCTCAGTTTGACTTTGGTTGTGCTCTGTGATGTTTGACTCCGTCCAGCGTACTGCTACTACACCCACTTCTTGAAGGTGGAGGTGAGCCAGACCCACCCGGTGATGAAGGCCTTCTGCAGCCTGCTGCTGGACGTCGTGATCGAGGGCGGCCGGGTGGGACAGAAAATAAGAGACGCAGAGGAAGGTAGGCCACGTGAACGCCTGCTGTGAAACACATCGTGCTCATGACGCAACACACACTTCAACAAACTGGAAGCCATTTGCAGCAGGAATTAACAAACTGCAGTTTTTCCTTGTTGATAATGACACTTGGGTTACTTTCATAGTGCAAATAAGGGGTGTGTGTGTGTGTGTGTGTGTGTGTATGTGTGTGCGTGTGTGTTCAGTGGGAAACGAGTCCAAATGTCTCTTTGACTGTTGAAGGTTGCCGCCCCCTGGTAGAAAGTCAATGCTGTTTTATTTCGAAACAAGATTATTTGAAAAAAAACAACTCAAATTACAGTGAAAAAGTAGTATGAATTCCACATTTCGGAAAAAAAATCAAAAGACTTTCCTTTTGAATCAAAAATGGTAAGTGTTTGCCTTTAAGAATGATCGTTCTTCATTTTTTTCTTTTAAACTAATTTCTGCAGCTTTAGTTTTGAGTCTGACTGCTATTAGATCCTGTTTTGACGCTCAACCGTCACCTGTACCGGTGGAATGGAAGTCAAGGAATGTGGCCAGTACAAGGTACAGGTATTTGTCTTCAAATGCACAAAGGAAAAGGAAAAAGAACGACTCAAGTAAAGTAGAGAAAAAAAGAGAAGAAATAGAGCCAAGTAGAAGAGGTGACAGGTGGCCGCCCGGCTCCTCCGCTCCGTGTGCTTCCTCCCTCAGCCTGCTCCTCCTCCTCCTCCATGCTTTCAGGGCAACCGTGGCTCAGGTGGTAGAGTGGTCGTCTTTCGGAGTGAGAGGTCGGAGGTTCGATCCCAGTCTACACTGGTCTATGAGTCGAAGTGTCCTTGGGCAAGACACTGAACCCTAAATTGCTCCCAGTGGTCGACTAGTGCCTTGCATGGCAGCTCTGTCCCATTGGTGTGTGAATGTGAGCGTGAATGGGTGAGTGACTGATATGTGAAGCGCTTTGGGACTGCACTCAGTGTGGTTAGAAGGCGCTATATAAATCTAGACCATTTACCATTTCAGGAGCTCCGGGGAACCGGCCCACCAAGGAGAGCCGCGGCCGGAGGGTCCGCGCTCGCTGGCAGCTGCTCTTCACGCTGGTGAACAACCCCTCGCTGCTCGGCTCCAGGAAACACTTCCAGACCGTGCAGCCCGCCGAGGGCATCCTGAACGGCACTCCCAGCCGGAGCTCCACGAAAGGCAGCAAGAAGGAGGCTGACGCGGCGGCGGCGCCAGAGCCGCCCGCCGAGGGGCCGGCCAGCCCGGAGAAAGTGGACTGAGACCCCTGATCCATCAAACGAAACCATGTCGCATCTTCATTATACCGAGAAAACTCAAGGTTTTTAGTAACTAACCTCACAATTACTACAATAGTTAGGTTTGGGAAAGATCCTGATGTGGCTCAACATCTGGTTCAATTATCAACGGGGCTCAGTGATTACTCATGCGTGGGAATGTTATTGCTACAATAAAACACAGGTGATGGATGGTTTGTATCGGGGCTTCAGTCCAGAGAGAGTTTGACTTGATGTGAACGTTGGTATTGAGGCAGTGATGTTCAGGTCTTGACTCAAGTGTTAATGGGCTTTCCTGAACACACAGGCCACTGGCACAACGGACAGGAACCAACATTATCGTCCCGCTGAAGGAAAATACTCCACATCCACTTTTTCCTCCTTTTCAAACTATAAAAGACGTTCCTGAATGTTTCTTATCAAACAACGATAAGTGAAGGTTGTGTTTAGGTGAAAGAAACAACAACAAATGAGACTTGTGTTTATGTTTTTATTAAAGTTTGTCAGACACACACACACACACACACACACACACACATACGCACACGCACGCACGCACGCACGCACGCACACACACACACACACACACACGCATACGTGCACACACACACACACACACACACGCATATGCATACGCACGCACACACACACACACACACACACGCATACGCACACACACACACACACACACACACGCATACGCACACACACACACACACACACACACACACACACACGCATACGCACACGCACGCACGCACATACACACACACACACACACACACACACACATACGCATACGCACACACGCACGCACGCACGCACACACACACACACACATACACACGCATACGCACACACACACACACACACACACACACGCATACGCACACGCACGCACGCACATACACACACACACACACACACACACGCATACGCGCACACACACACACACACACATACGCACACACGCACGCACGCACACACACACACACACACATACACACACACGCATACGCATACGCATACGCATACACACACACACACACACACACACACACACACTCGATACATTGATATTTGCAAGAAAAAAGTCCTTAGAGTTTATGAAGGACACTAAACATTTCTGATCGATCATTCTGGATCATCTCACTGAGAAAATGAAGTCTAAACAAGTTATTGTGTCTGATAAATGAGGATGACTCACAAACAAAACACTCAAAACTGAATGGAACTGGGATCGTTCCCAAACCTTTCCACACTGTCGCTTCCCAACTCACCATTACTGGTGACCTGAGGGGAACAATGAAATATATTCATATTCCCACATGGAAAGAACCTATATGAGGATATATGCACATATATGAACCTATATGCAGCATATATGCACATATATGACAATATATATGCTACATATATGCACATAAATGCTGCATATATGCACATATATGGCAATATATATGCTGCATATATGCACATACATGCCACATCTATGCATATATATGCCACATATAGGCAAAATTGAGGTGCATATATGTGAATATACAGGCCATATAGGTCCTCTGTACTGCTTCTTTATTTCCACATATATGTAGCCCATATGTCACTTTGGCAACTGTCATATCAAGGCAATAACTAAGAACTAACTAAAAAACTATTATACAAGAAGAACTTATGTATGTGCGAACACGTGAAATTGGTATCACATGTAATTGGCATGTTGTGTAATTTAACTATGGCAATTAAGTGAGAGGAGATGGAACGCTATGATGTCTACATGTTTTCCAGAAACATTTATGAGGACAATTCTTTCTTGTATGAAGATAATGGAAAAGAAGGAAATGTATAACAAAATGGTTTGTCGTTTTCTTTATTTTGTCAATCAAGCCTTTTTTACAATTTCAAGTCACTTCCAGATTCACATTCCAGCTCATACACATTCACCGTTATACCCACCAAATGTGTAGAGGCTTTAATATAGTCATGCTATAGAAAGAATGGAAATAGACACCCCACCCGTAAAACATATTTTTATTTTATTTGTTTAGAATCATTTGGTTCAAATACAAGCTCTTTTGAGTCAAGTGTAATTCCTATACTTGTCACGACCGGGGAGCCGGCGTGTGGAGTGTCCTGAACCCAAAAGCAGACCTCAAGCAGGAAGTTGTTTGCAAACTGTAAATGTTTATTGAGGCAACAGGGAAAAGGGGAGCTGGAACGGTGACGGGACCCGGGGGAACTCTGGGGGGCCTCTTGGAACCGGGACTGGACCCGGGAGAATCTTCAGGGGGGGCCTCTCGGGGATCTCGGGCATTGGGGGCCTGGGGAACTCGCGGGCTTCTTGGAAACGGGGACGGGGCAATCTCTGGGGGGGCCTCCTGGAACCGGGACGGGACCCGGGGGAATCTCTGGGGGGGCCTCCTGGAACCGGGACGGGACCCGGGGGAATCTCTGGGGGGGCCTCCTGGAACCGGGACGGGACCCGGGGGAATCTCTGGGGGGAACTCTTGGAACCGGGACGGGACCCGGACGGGGAACTCTTGGAACCGGGACGGGACCCGGACGGGGAACTCTTGGAACTGGGACGGGACCCGGACGGGGAACTTCTTGGAACCGGGACGGGACCCGGACGGGGAACTTCTTGGAGCCGGGACGGGACCCGGACGGGGAACTTCTTGGAGCCGGGACGGGACCCGGACGGGGAACTTCTTGGAGCCGGCGTCGGAACAGGAACAGGAACGGGAACCGGAACCGGAACGGGAACCACCCCGGGGAGGACACTCACCCCCCGGGGAGACAACACCGACGCACCTCCACACGGAGTGAAGACTAGCAATCCTCTGGCACCGGACCCTCCTCCCTGCAGGGCTTAAGACTGCTTGACAATCAATTATCTGATTGCCTGCAGGAGTGCCAGAGAGGATCCGGTGCTGGAGCGAGGTGTGTGACTCCTGACAATACTGTCCATTAGACGGCGCATGTCAGGAAGTAAACGGCGATCAAGGCATGTGCTCTCTCTTTTCTTTATCACAGGTTGGTAAATACTTAAGATTCACAAATGTAAAGCATATTATCTGGGTTGTAACATGTTAAGGATAATATTGTGTGCGTAAGGAGTCGTAAAACTAAGTTTTACCGGAGTTTTCGAGTGAAATGTGAACCGGGTTGATGCTAACCTGCTAAGCTAATAATCCCACATGGAAAGAACCTATATAAACATATATGTTTTAATATAGGTTTTAATATAGGTTTTGAACATATGTGACATATATTAAATTGGCCGTTTTCCTATATTTTATGTACATATAGGTAAATACATGTACATATATGCACATATAGGTACATATAGGCACATATATGTACCTATATGTACATAAAATATAGGAAAACGGCCAATTGTATATATGTCACATATATTCAAAACCTATATTAAAACATATATGTTTATATAGGTTCTTTCCATGTGGGTTTTATTGCGTGTAGAAGCCAGGCGCTCCATTTCCAGCACTCAAACAACCTGAATCAAGATCTCCACCCTGACTACTGCTCAATATAAAACTTATGTTCCTGAGTCTTTCAACTTAATAGGTGTTCAATAATCCACACCAACGTAGCCAATAGATGATAAAACATTTAGTCTCTTTATTGGGTGTAAAAACTGATCTGGATCGAAGAGCCCAATCCAATTCAAACGACTAAACAGATTCAGAATCTTTTCCAAAACCTCACTAGACTCCTTCAGATCATGACATTTATTCTTGTAGCGTGATAATTAAAGTCCTGTGGCGGCGTTCAGGTGGAATGATTTGTATTCTCACTGGTGGCTGCTCATTCGTTCAAGTTTCTGTGTGTGTGTGTGTGTGTGTGTGTGTGTGTGTGTGTGTTTGCGTCATTATAATATTTCGGCAAATCAGAGATCAAAGAGACCAAAAAGGTTTTTGTTCAAGAAAAACAAGGGTTGTAAATTAATGGTCTGGAAGAGTGAAACACAAAATAATAATAATACAACAAAACAAACCTCCAGAATGTTATTAAATGCACAAAAAAAACTTTGTCACCCTCTTTTATCTAATAAAAGGTTTTCTGTTTTCACGTGAGCTATTCCTCTTGGACTGAATCATTCCTGTGGTGAATGCGGCCTCCTGCTGCTACTCCCCGGAAATTCTATTGATTTTCCATGACGTATGTATGGCATTCACATGGATTTAAAGAAATGTAATACAAATAAATGTCAATGAGCATATTTTTTCACATAAAACCTAAAACATTTGCATAGGAAATAGATCTTTAATGTCCAGTAACCTCAGCTGGAACTTTACGAGTTGGAGGAAGATGCTCTGAAATCTTTTTCATGAGATTGGATTTGTCAACTGATGATGATGAGAAGACGCAGAAACAAAGCAGTGGAAATAAACTACATACGTGAACACAGCTGTTACAGCGCAAATGCTAATGCTAAATGCTAATGCGACGTAGACAATTTGTTTTGGTGTTTCTGTTCCACAAAACTGCAACATTTTGAAAACAATGTAGTTTTCATGTTGGGCCGCTAGAGGGCGCTGGTGTTTGTTTTAGTTCTGAAAGCACCACTCATGCAGCAGAGAGCAAGGAGCTGTGAACATGAACACTGGAGAACATTCTTCAAGTTGATTGTTATTATGGTGACTGTCAAAATAAAACTACCAATTTGTATTGTTATTATGGTGACTGTCAAGATAAAACCACCAATTTGTATTGTTATTATGGTGACTGTCAAAATAAAACCACCAATTTGATTGTTTTTATGGTGACTGTCAAAATAAAACTACCAAGTTTATTGTTATTATGGTGACTGTCAAAATAAAACTACCAATTTGTATTGTTATTATGGTGACTGTCAAAATAAAACCACCAAGTTGATTGTTATTATGGTGACTGTCAAGATAAAACCACCAATTTGTATTGTTATTATGGTGACTGTCAAAATAAAACCACCAAGTTGATTGTTTTTATGGTGACTGTCAAAATAAAACTACCAAGTTGATTGTTATTATGGTGACTGTCAAAATAAAACTACCAATTTGTATTGTTATTATGGTGACTGTCAAAATAAAACCACCAATTTGTATTGTTATTATAGTGGCTGTCAAAATAAAACTACCAATTTGTATTGTTATTATGGTGACTGTCAAAATAAAACCACCAAGTTGGATTGTTATTAGGGATGCTCGACATTGGCTTTTCTACCGATATCCGATATTCCCATATTGTCCAACTCTTAATTTCCGATACCGATAGCACCGATACCGATATATGCTGGCTTTTCACATCAAAACTGTTAGGTAACAACAACATAAAATATCTCCTACTGTGGAATTAACACATTATGCCTAATTATATTGTGATGCCCCACTGGATGCATATGTGAATCAAACATGGCTTTCCAAATGTACACACTGAGAAAAATAAAAGAAAAACTTAAATTATGGAAAAAAGTGCCATATTTATTTAGTGTTAGAGAGAAACCTCAACAACAAACTCAACAACACCACAGACAATATAAAAAACAAGGAAGAGGCATGTCTTCAGTCCATTAGTTGTAAACAGTCAATGAATGAATAACTGGACATAACTTGTCAAATAATAGACTCAAACTGGGCTCAATCTCTTTTAAGAGTAACAAAATAGTGCAAATATAAACAAGAAAGGCACAGAAATGCTCACAAAATTAAAACAGCCCTCCTTTAAAGTGCAACAAAAACAAAGACTGAAGTTGACTCGTCCATATAACTGGTCTATTTCTTTTCCCATGTCCTCGTTTGTAAGAGGGAGATTGTTCTGTATGAATACACTGGTTCACCGTCAACACTGGTGCAGGGTGCAGTCAGGTACTGGTACCAGTGCTGAACACTGGTTCACCATCAACACTGGTGCAGGGTGCTGTCAGGTACTGGTACCAGTGCTGAACACTGGTTCACCGTCAACACTGGTGCAGGGTGCAGTCAGGTACTGGTACCAGTGCTGAACACTGGTTCACCGTCAACACTGGTGCAGGGTGCAGTCAGGTACTGGTACCAGTGCTGAACACTGGTTCACCGTCAACACTGGTGCAGGGTGCAGTCAGGTACTGGTACCAGTGCTGAACACTGGTTCACCGTCAACACTGGTGCAGGGTGCTGTCAGGTACTGGTACCAGTGTGAACACTGGTTCACCGTCAACACTGGTGCAGGGTGCAGTCAGGTACTGGTACCAGTGCTGAACACTGGTTCACCGTCAACACTGGTGCAGGGTGCTGTCAGGTACTGGTACCAGTGCTGAACACTGGTTCACCGTCAACACTGGTGCAGGGTGCAGTCAGGTACTGGTACCAGTGCTGAACACTGGTTCACCGTCAACACTGGTGCAGGGTGCAGTCAGGTACTGGTACCAGTGCTGAACACTGGTTCACCGTCAACACTGGTGCAGGGTGCAGTCAGGTACTGGTACCAGTGCTGAACACTGGTTCACCGTCAACACTGGTGCAGGGTGCAGTCAGGTACTGGTACCAGTGCTGAACACTGGTTCACCGTCAACACTGGTGCAGGGTGCAGTCAGGTACTGGTACCAGTGCTGAACACTGGTTCACCGTCAACACTGGTGCAGGGTGCAGTCAGGTACTGGTACCAGTGCTGAACACTGGTTCACCGTCAACACTGGTGCAGGGTGCTGTCAGGTACTGGTACCAGTGTGAACACTGGTTCACCGTCAACACTGGTGCAGGGTGCAGTCAGGTACTGGTACCAGTGCTGAACACTGGTTCACCGTCAACACTGGTGCAGGGTGCTGTCAGGTACTGGTACCAGTGCTGAACACTGGTTCACCGTCAACACTGGTGCAGGGTGCAGTCAGGTACTGGTACCAGTGCTGAACACTGGTTCACCGTCAACACTGGTGCAGGGTGCAGTCAGGTACTGGTACCAGTGCTGAACACTGGTTCACCGTCAACACTGGTGCAGGGTGCAGTCAGGTACTGGTACCAGTGCTGAACACTGGTTCACCGTCAACACTGGTGCAGGGTGCAGTCAGGTACTGGTACCAGTGCTGAACACTGGTTCACCGTCAACACTGGTGCAGGGTGCAGTCAGGTACTGGTACCAGTGCTGAACACTGGTTCACCGTCAACACTGGTGCAGGGTGCAGTCAGGTACTGGTACCAGTGCTGAACACTGGTTCACCGTCAACACTGGTGCAGGGTGCAGTCAGGTACTGGTACCAGTGCTGAACACTGGTTCACCGTCAACACTGGTGCAGGGTGCAGTCAGGTACTGGTACCAGTGCTGAACACTGGTTCACTGCCAACACTGGTGCAGGGTGCAGTCAGGTACTGGTACCAGTGCTGAACACTGGTTCACTGTCAACACTGGTGCAGGGTGCAGTCAGGTACTGGTACCAGTGTGAACACTGGTTCACTGTCAACACTGGTGCAGGGTGAAGTCAGGTACTGGTACCAGTGTGAACACTGGTTCACTGTCAACACTGGTGCAGGGTGCAGTCAGGTACTGGTACCAGTGCTGAACACTGGTTCACTGTCAACACTGGTGCAGGGTGCAGTCAGGTACTGGTACCAGTGTGAACACTGGTTCACCGTCAACACTGGTGCAGGGTGAAGTCAGGTACTGGTACCAGTGTGAACACTGGTTCACCGTCAACACTGGTGCAGGGTGCAGTCAGGTACTGGTACCAGTGCTGAACACTGGTTCACTGCCAACACTGGTGCAGGGTGCAGTCAGGTACTGGTACCAGTGCTGAACAGTGGTTCACTGTCAACACTGGTGCAGGGTGCAGTCAGGTACTGGTACCAGTGCTGAACACTGGTTCACTGCCAACACTGGTGCAGGGTGCAGTCAGGTACTGGTACCAGTGCTGAACAGTGGTTCACTGTCAACACTGGTGCAGGGTGCAGTCAGGTACTGGTCCAGCAGGGAAGAGGGCCTGGTTGAGCCTCCAGTCCTCCACGGACATTTCATTCACGGGCTTCTCCTTCTTAGCCACGAGTCCAGCGTGTTGTATTTGTTGTTGTTAAACGTCATCAAGCGCGCGCCCGTAAACGTCCCATGCTGCGTTCATGCAGACTCGCAAATTCCAATATCGGTTGTAAAAATCCGATACCGATATTTCCAAATGTTACATTTTTAAGTCAATATCGGCCCTCCGATATTATCAGACATCCCTAATTGTTTTTATAGTGACTGTCAAAATAAAACTACCAATTTGTATTGTTATTATGGCGACTGTCAAAATAAAACCACCAAGTTGATCGTTATTATGGTGACTGCCAAAATAAAACCACCAAGTTGATCGTTATTATGGTGACTGTCAAACTAAAACTACCAAGTTGATCGTTATTATGGTGACTGTCAAAATAAAACCACCCAGTTGATCGTTATTATGGTGACTGTCAAAATAAAACCACCAAGTTGATTGTTTTTATGGTGACTGTCAAAATAAAACTACCAAGTTGATTGTTATTATGGTGACTGTCAAAATAAAACTACCAATTTGTATTGTTATTATGGTGACTGTCAAAATAAAACCACCAATTTGTATTGTTATTATAGTGGCTGTCAAAATAAAACTACCAATTTGTATTGTTATTATGGTGACTGTCAAAATAAAACCACCAAGTTGGATTGTTATTAGGGATGCTCGACATTGGCTTTTCTACCGATATCCGATATTCCCATATTGTCCAACTCTTAATTTCCGATACCGATAGCACCGATACCGATTTATGCTGGCTTTTCACATCAAAACTGTTAGGTAACAACAACATAAAATATCTCCTACTGTGGAATTAACACATTATGCCTAATTATATTGTGATGCCCCACTGGATGCATATGTGAATCAATCATGGCTTTCCAAATGTACACACTGAGAAAAATAAAAGAAAAACTTAAATTATGGAAAAAAGTGCCATATTTATTTAGTGTTAGAGAGAAACCTCAACAACAAACTCAACAACACCACAGACAATATAAAAAACAAGGAAGAGGCATGTCTTCAGTCCATTAGTTGTAAACAGTCAATGAATGAATAACTGGACATAACTTGTCAAATAATAGACTCAAACTGGGCTCAATCTCTTTTAAGAGTAACAAAATAGTGCAAATATAAACAAGAAAGGCACAGAAATGCTCACAAAATTAAAACAGCCCTCCTTTAAAGTGCCACAAAAACAAAGACTGAAGTTGACTCGTCCATATAACTGGTCTATTTCTTTCCCCATGTCCTCATGTGTAAGAGGGAGATTGTTCTGTATGAATACAAGCATCTCAGCATCTCAGCAATGTATGAGATTTCTCTTCTCATCACTGATGTGGGCACTGGTTCACCGTCAACACTGGTGCAGGGTGCAGTCAGGTACTGGTACCAGTGCTGAACACTGGTTCACCATCAACACTGGTGCAGGGTGCTGTCAGGTACTGGTACCAGTGCTGAACACTGGTTCACCGTCAACACTGGTGCAGGGTGCAGTCAGGTACTGGTACCAGTGCTGAACACTGGTTCACCGTCAACACTGGTGCAGGGTGCAGTCAGGTACTGGTACCAGTGCTGAACACTGGTTCACCGTCAACACTGGTGCAGGGTGCAGTCAGGTACTGGTACCAGTGCTGAACACTGGTTCACCGTCAACACTGGTGCAGGGTGCAGTCAGGTACTGGTACCAGTGCTGAACACTGGTTCACCGTCAACACTGGTGCAGGGTGCTGTCAGGTACTGGTACCAGTGTGAACACTGGTTCACCGTCAACACTGGTGCAGGGTGCAGTCAGGTACTGGTACCAGTGCTGAACACTGGTTCACCGTCAACACTGGTGCAGGGTGCTGTCAGGTACTGGTACCAGTGCTGAACACTGGTTCACCGTCAACACTGGTGCAGGGTGCAGTCAGGTACTGGTACCAGTGCTGAACACTGGTTCACCGTCAACACTGGTGCAGGGTGCAGTCAGGTACTGGTACCAGTGCTGAACACTGGTTCACCGTCAACACTGGTGCAGGGTGCAGTCAGGTACTGGTACCAGTGCTGAACACTGGTTCACCGTCAACACTGGTGCAGGGTGCAGTCAGGTACTGGTACCAGTGCTGAACACTGGTTCACCGTCAACACTGGTGCAGGGTGCAGTCAGGTACTGGTACCAGTGCTGAACACTGGTTCACCGTCAACACTGGTGCAGGGTGCAGTCAGGTACTGGTACCTGTGCTGAACACTGGTTCACCGTCAACACTGGTGCAGGGTGCTGTCAGGTACTGGTACCAGTGTGAACACTGGTTCACCGTCAACACTGGTGCAGGGTGCAGTCAGGTACTGGTACCAGTGCTGAACACTGGTTCACCGTCAACACTGGTGCAGGGTGCTGTCAGGTACTGGTACCAGTGCTGAACACTGGTTCACCGTCAACACTGGTGCAGGGTGCAGTCAGGTACTGGTACCAGTGCTGAACACTGGTTCACCGTCAACACTGGTGCAGGGTGCAGTCAGGTACTGGTACCAGTGCTGAACACTGGTTCACCGTCAACACTGGTGCAGGGTGCAGTCAGGTACTGGTACCAGTGCTGAACACTGGTTCACCGTCAACACTGGTGCAGGGTGCAGTCAGGTACTGGTACCAGTGCTGAACACTGGTTCACCGTCAACACTGGTGCAGGGTGCAGTCAGGTACTGGTACCAGTGCTGAACACTGGTTCACCGTCAACACTGGTGCAGGGTGCAGTCAGGTACTGGTACCAGTGCTGAACACTGGTTCACCGTCAACACTGGTGCAGGGTGCAGTCAGGTACTGGTACCAGTGCTGAACACTGGTTCACCGTCAACACTGGTGCAGGGTGCAGTCAGGTACTGGTACCAGTGCTGAACACTGGTTCACCGTCAACACTGGTGCAGGGTGCAGTCAGGTACTGGTACCAGTGCTGAACACTGGTTCACCGTCAACACTGGTGCAGGGTGCAGTCAGGTACTGGTACCAGTGCTGAACACTGGTTCACTGCCAACACTGGTGCAGGGTGCAGTCAGGTACTGGTACCAGTGCTGAACACTGGTTCACTGTCAACACTGGTGCAGGGTGCAGTCAGGTACTGGTACCAGTGTGAACACTGGTTCACTGTCAACACTGGTGCAGGGTGAAGTCAGGTACTGGTACCAGTGTGAACACTGGTTCACTGTCAACACTGGTGCAGGGTGCAGTCAGGTACTGGTACCAGTGCTGAACACTGGTTCACTGTCAACACTGGTGCAGGGTGCAGTCAGGTACTGGTACCAGTGTGAACACTGGTTCACCGTCAACACTGGTGCAGGGTGAAGTCAGGTACTGGTACCAGTGTGAACACTGGTTCACCGTCAACACTGGTGCAGGGTGCAGTCAGGTACTGGTACCAGTGCTGAACACTGGTTCACTGCCAACACTGGTGCAGGGTGCAGTCAGGTACTGGTACCAGTGCTGAACAGTGGTTCACTGTCAACACTGGTGCAGGGTGCAGTCAGGTACTGGTACCAGTGCTGAACACTGGTTCACTGCCAACACTGGTGCAGGGTGCAGTCAGGTACTGGTACCAGTGCTGAACAGTGGTTCACTGTCAACACTGGTGCAGGGTGCAGTCAGGTACTGGTACCAGTGCTGAACAGTGGTTCACTGTCAACACTGGTGCAGGGTGCAGTCAGGTACTGGTCCAGCAGGGAAGAGGGCCTGGTTGAGCCTCCAGTCCTCCACGGACATTTCATTCACGGGCTTCTCCTTCTTAGCCACGAGTCCAGCGTGTTGTATTTGTTGTTGTTAAACGTCATCAAGCGCGCGCCCGTAAACGTCCCATGCTGCGTTCATGCAGACTCGCAAATTCCAATATCGGTTGTAAAAATCCGATACCGATATTTCCAAATGTTACATTTTTAAGTCAATATCGGCCCTCCGATATTATCAGACATCCCTAATTGTTTTTATAGTGACTGTCAAAATAAAACTACCAATTTGTATTGTTATTATGGCGACTGTCAAAATAAAACCACCAAGTTGATCGTTATTATGGTGACTGCCAAAATAAAACCACCAAGTTGATCGTTATTATGGTGACTGTCAAACTAAAACTACCAAGTTGATCGTTATTATGGTGACTGTCAAAATAAAACCACCCAGTTGATCGTTATTATGGTGACTGTCAAAATAAAACCACCAAGTTGATCGTTATTATGGTGACTGTCAAAATAAAACCACCAAGTTGATCGTTATTATGGTGACTGTCAAAATAAAACAGCCAATTTGTATTGTTATTATGGAGACTGTCAAAATAAAACCAGCAAGTTGGATTGTTATTACAATGACTGTCAAAATAAAACCACCAGAGTGGATCGTTATTACAGTGACTGTTGAAATAAAACCACCAGAGTTATTACAGTGACTGTCAAAATAAAACTACCAAGTCTCGGGGAATACGTCAAATGAAATCCCGCAGTGCGTACTCGTCAGGGCTACTTCCTGTTTCATATTGAAGCACATCATTGATGGATGTGAGCATCAGAAGTGGAGCACCGCGTCGATCAGAGGTCAGAGGTCATCGCAGCCTTGGGCAGAAGCAGCATGTGTTCATTCCACTTTGTTCCATTTGCACTGTAGAAGTGGCTTTTTGTTTTTAAAACTGTGGACTTATCTTGTGGCTTACTTATCTTATTTTTATACTTGACAGGGTATTATTATAGATCTGTACAATTAAATAAAATAAATAAACAACAAGGTTGTACTGCATTATTATATTATTAGCAGTCCCTTACATTGAATGTGCAGGTAATGTATAAAGTCTGTGCAATAATAATAATAATAATAATAATAATAATAATAATGTTTTGTAGATAGCAATATGCTAAAAATAATAACATAAATATGACATAAACATAAATAAATAAATGTATTTCACTTTAATGAACTCAGTTTAGTTAATTTATTTGAATTAAATATGAGCAATGATTCAATGCTTGACACACAAACAACAGTTTTCCTCTGTTCAGACTTTATTGAAGCACACGGAGGGTCAGGACGGCGACAATATTGAAAGACATTTGTTAAAAACATACTAGGATTTTGTAATTGCAATATAACACAGAGGAAATAGATACAGCAGGAAACACAGACCCACAGTGATTTATTTCTTCTTCTTTGTTTGTCCACACACGACATCCTGCAACACGTCACAAGGGGCAGCCGGCGGGCCTGCTAACACAGTGCTCTGAGGTGCAGGGACACCGTCCTACCGTTTCTCTTGAGACAACACAACAGGGAGGAGTTCTAAAGCCACTGCGTTCCCAATGCACAAACACAGAAAGCAGTATGCATTTGTATGTTTTCTCGTAGTGACTGCCTATTGCATCTAATTGTTTCTAATCACTTTAAAGGACACGAGGACATTTGCTTGTACATGTTACTACTGTCTGTTTGATTTGAAACCGTTGCTTGGTAACAAAGGTGTTGATTCCTTTTGTCTCCTTCGCGTTATATTTGATGCCCCGGCTCATAAATCTACAGCAGGTGACGGTATGTGAACAACACATCTGCTCAGTAATGCATCGGCGTTTTTACAACCTTTCGTAGATCTTCAAGAAGAATTCATTTGTCCAACATAGGGACATTTTAAGATATAAGACATTGAATATTTGAGATTTTTGTGAATATCAAATGAAACTGCCATTAAATTACGATCAGTATTTTTCCTCAGACTTTGAAGAACCATCTACAAAAAAACTCAACATTTTCTACAATAACAAGGTTATATTGAGTAATTTTTTCCAAATATTGTAGCCAATAAAGGGTTAAGTTGCTCAGTTGGCAGAACGGGTTGTTTCGCTGTGGTTTGATTCCTCAAGTCGTCGATTCTTCGTCGAGTCTGTTTGAAAGACGAAACCTCAAATATAAGAATAATGAAAAGTGCTTTGAAATTGTAGAAATGCTCTTAGTGATGAAACGTTCTCTAATTGAATATTCATTTTCATGTTAGAAATCAGAAACTCCTCTATTAAAAATGTGTTTCTCCCTCAAATTTGAAGAACTAACGTGGTCATTAGGTTTTGGAAAAAATGTGGGTAAAATAAGGGCCAATCATTTTAATTCTGTCCATCAGTGCTGATCAATACTTGGGCACTGGTGTGAACTTCGCCTGAATAATAAATATCTCCACTGCAGTGCTGCAATGCTTTCTGGTGGTATTGTCCAATACTGTAATCGTTCCAGACACATAGAGTCTAATATCTTAGTTTCCTGTCAATAGTGTCTATCCCTTCAATAAATGAACCAATATCATTTAACAACATTTTGGAAATAATGTATAAATGTATTATATTGATGGCTAGTTATTACATGATTATATAAAAGAAAACTGTTTGAAAATGTGATAAATAAACAATAAATGTCCTATGAGTATCACTTTGCTTTTGTATTATTACTTGAAAATCCAGTTATGTGAGTAGGAAGCACAAATATATAATGGGAACACATGAAAAATAAATGTAGAATAGAATGAACACAATTCATTGTATGAATTCACAAATCTATTTTAAGAAAATAAATATAATTACTGCAACCAATAGTTTAGACAAAAATTTTTTTTGTAGTTGACTTGTTAAAAACTGGTTGTATTCCTACCTGAGGATTCATCCTATAAACAACACAGAGTTATTAGTTATTAGTTATCGGCAGAGAGCGGAGCAATCGAGTTTCACCTTTTGACTGTAGAATTATCAGTTTATTATTAGTTTAACCAATCGGGGTTGCATTAACAGGATTTAGCAGGATTTAGTAGCATGCATACCTGTGTGTGATTCGATACGTGTGAAGTGGAACTGAGACGTCCTGCTGCTGGTTCAACCACATCTTTGGCTCAACGGCTCATTTTCACACCCTGAAGATGGACAGTTTGCTTGTCCTCTGTCCATGTCGTGAAAGACACTGAAGACTCCCAAATGTCCACCAACAGCAGTGGCGTGAATAGTTGACTCTCAGCACTGCCGGGCCAGCGACAATGTGCCGTTTGCCTAGAATCCACTTCATTAGAGAGACGACGCCAACATGGTTTGAAACCAGACTGAACACCACCAGGATCTCTGTCTGAGGAAAGTTAGAAGGCCATCAAAGTTTGTATTATGAAAGCACTATTACTCTTCATAATTACTTTTATATGATGAATTACTATCATCCCACTAAGGACTAACACTAACGATTCTATCTTTATGTTTTATAAGAAATCTTGAAACGACAAAAGAACTTTCAATGACGCAGCTGATTCGGGGCATGAACTGCACAAAGTGCTCAGATCAAGGAATGAATTCATCCAGACTTCATTAAGGCTTTCATTCTAAGATTTAACTTATTAAAAGTATTGCAAAAAAAAAAAAGAATTACGTATGTGGGTCTGATGACCCATGATTGTCTATCACTACATGAGTTTTCTGGCAGAACCTGATTCACCGGGAGCTCATAGAAAAAATGCTTTTTGGTCCTTCGTGCAACAAATCTGGGTCCACTCTATCACAACAAACTGGAATATATCTTGAGATTCATGTTTCCTCCAAATAACAGAGGGGTTTTGTTAGTAATTGCTTGTTTTGTAACACTAAACTCCCTGAATTGAAGCCTAATTTGAATCTTTTCATAAAAACATGAGAGGAACACAATCTAAAGTAGATGTAAAGAAAATACCGACCATCAGAAGGTGGTTGCTCAATGCTGCAGCTCAGACTATGAGTCAGTATACCTTCGTTATTGTCAGACCATCGTGCAGTGAAGCAGCATTTCTGTAATAATTCAAAGCATTGGCAGGAACTGACAAATTTACAGCAGGATGACAGTCAGGTGCTACTCAGTGAGGCCCACCACACCACACCACCCGGCCCCAACGCCGTTCTTTAAAACATTTGATGGATTTTTTAGAGACGAGCTTCTAAACATGATGAATTGCTCTCTTCAGACGGGGGTCTTCCCTGCTGCCTTTAAAGGGGCGGTGGTGAGGCCCCTGTTGAAGATGATGCAATTTGGATTTTAATGATTTTAACAATTTTAGACCAGTATCCAACTTACCATTTTTAAGCAAAATTTTAGAAAAACTTGTTTTTACCCAACTTAGTGATTTTATAAATGCACATAATGTCCTTGAGAAATTCCAGTCTGGCTTTAGGGTCAACCACAGCACCGAGACCGCCCTTTTAAAGATTTTAAACGATTTTAGATTAAATTATGATTCTAAAAAGTTGACAGTGTTGGTTCTACTGGATCTGAGCGCTGCCTTTGATACAGTCGACCACACTATTCTTCCAACTCGTTTAAAACACATCGGCCTCTCTGGTGCTGTACACAAATGGTTTACTTCCTACCTCACGGACAGGACATTCATGGTAAGTGTGGAAACCTTCTCCTCTAAGGTCCATAAAATTACATGTGGTGTGCCCCAGGGTTCAATTTTAGGGCCCAGTGCTTTTTAATCTGTATATGCTCCCTCTTGGTGGTGTCATCAGGAGACATGGAGTCAACTTTCACAGCTATGCTGATGATACACAGTTATACATCTCCATGTCTCCTGATGACACCAGGCCAATGGATGCACTTTTTAACTGCATCTCAGATATCAAATCCTGGATGGCAGAAAACTTTCTCCAGCTTAACCAGGACAAGACTGAAGTTTTAGTCATCGGTCCTGAGGCCCAGAGAGAGAGACTTTTACCCAAACTACAGTCACTGTCTTTTAATCCTTCCTCACAGGTGAAGAACCTGGGCGTGATTTTTGACTCTGAACTGACTTTTATTCCACACATTAAAAATATCACAAAGATAGGTTTTTACCATCTAAAGAACATAGCCAGAGTCCGCCCCATTCTCTCTCGGGCCAACACGGAGACGCTAATGCATGCTTTTATCACCAGTCGTATCGACTACTGTAATGCCCTGCTTCCTGGTTTTCCCAAAAAGAGTATCTCAGGTATACAACTCTTACAAAACTCAGCAGCTTGTGTCCTGACAAAGACCAGGAGGCGGGATCACATTACACCGGTTTTAGAATCGCTGCATTGGCTCCCCGTGTGTTTCAGGATCGATTTTAAAGTTCTTTTAATGGTTTTTAAATGTCTTAATGGTCTTGGTCCGTCTTATCTTTCAGAACTGCTTTTACCTTACGATCCTTCACTGCCCCTTCGCTCCTCCGGCAGGGGTCTCCTAGTTATTCCTAAAGTCAACAGGAAAACTCACGGTGAGGCGTCTTTCCAGTGTTGCGGCCCTCGCCTCTGGAACGACCTGCCGGAGGAGCTCAGGGCTGTAGAGAACCTTCAACTTTTTAAGAGCAGGCTCAAGACCCACCTTTTTAGCTTAGCCTTTAACTGATATTTATTTTTGCTAGGCCTATTTATTACTATTTATCAGCACTTTATAATTAATTAAATTGACATTTAATAGTTATTAATATTTATTTTGTATTTATGTATTTTACCTCCCAGTCCTATTTTTTAATTATCCTATTATTCAATTTTACTTACGTACTTTAATTTATTTTAACAATTTTTATGCTCTTCCAGTTTCCACTGGAGGAGCCCTCTGCCTCGGGAGCGCTGATTGGCTGTGGCTGCTGGGGTGCTGTCTTGTGGGTGTCTGGATGGAGGTGTGGTGTTGTCCGGGCACCCTGTGTTGGTGCCCTGTGGCTGCAGCCGAGGTGCCGCTCCCGATGCAGACGCTCCTTGGATGGTGTTCCCTTGCCTGGTTTATCTGCACCCAGCCTTATCTCAGCCTTATCTCAGCCTTTTGTCCATAGTCTCCACTGTTTTACCTTGAGTGTGTATTGTGTGCTTGTGTGGTGCGTCTCTGGGGAGGTGGGTGGGGGGAGTGTGAATGCGACAATGTGTCTGTATTTTTGGAAGGAGGTGGGTGTGAGAGAATGTTTTTAAATCTGTAAAGCACTTTGTGTTACATGACATGTATGAAAAGCGCTATACAAATAAATTTATTCTTCTTCTTCTTCTACTGAGATGGATATTTGTAATTGCTGGTGATATTGACGGCTTCGGCTCCCAGAGGCAGCCGGTCGCTGTACTCACATCGCATCTCGCAGTTGTCCAGATCCCCTCTGCACTGGGAAAAAGAAACAGACTCTGTTACCAGGCTCTCTTCTGTGTCCGCCTCCTTCTCCCCGTCCACACTCTCCGACTCCACCTCGCCCTCCCCCTCGTCTTCCTCGTCCAGCTGGCTGCCGTTGATCCTCCTCTGGGACTCGGTGTGCGGCGCGTGGACATTGAAGTTGGTGGCGAGGCTCCTCTCCAGGTGGTACTGGTCTTTGGCCTTCAGGATGAGCTTGTAGGTCTTGCTGCGGTACTTGTACACCAGGTGGAAGCATGTGGCGCCAACCAGCGGCACCGTGGACACAGTGAGGAGGCAGATGCTGACAGAGATGATGATAAGGAGATTGGGTACCCTCCTCCTGGTAGTGAAAAGCACCTGGACCTCGCAGTCCTCGCCTCTGTAGTTGAGACACAGCGAGTAGTTGGTGGCTGGGCGTAAACCGCTGAACGTGTAGGTGTTAACACCCTCCCTAATCCTCGACCACTGCACGGCCGAGTGTCTGCGGTCAGCAGTGACACACAGATACAGGCCGTTTGAATGCAACTTTTTGGTTGAATCCAAGCTGTCACCTTCCTCTTTGCTCTCTAATGAAGGAGCATCACTATCACCACCACCACCATCATCATCATCACCATCATCATCATCATCATCATCACCATCGTCATCCCGGCTGTGGCTCTTGTGTCTGGGTATGAGGAGAGGATTGAGTCGCACTGTGGCTTCTGTTTCGGACACACCTAACGCAATGACGCCAAAGTCGAATGTGTACTGCTTGATGTCGTCCAGGCTCCCGTTGAAGGTGTGAGTAGGAATGTATGTTGTGTTTGCCATCACGCCACATTGGCTGGAGAATGGCGGAGATCCAGCCACCTCCTCAGAGTTGGAACGGACATCTGCGGTCGGAGGATCAGTGGAGACTGTGTCTGTGGCGTCTTTTCTCTTTAGATCAGTGAGACGCACTAAATCTAAAACAGATAGACTGTCTGTTGTGTGGTGTTTCGATGGGTTTGGTCGCATGTAAGTGGGTGTGGTGGCGATTATTCTGGGAGCCGTTGCTTGTGGTGATGCCACCACATCCACCGACACAAAGTCCTCAGCTCGACCTAACTCATTGGTGGCAGAGCAGCTGTATCTACCACTGTCGTCCTTCCTTAGATTCAGAAGAATAAGAGTGCCATTATTGAAGACTTTAACAGAGTTATGGGACGTTGAAGAGTCCGTGATCGATTCCACCGGACCATCATCAGTGAAACCCAAAGCCAGCTCTTGTTCCTGTCTCTTGCTGTGAATGTTCCACATCACCATGGGCTTAGGGTTTCCATTGAATTCACATGTTAAGACCAATTCATTGCCCTCATACAGATATGTGTCCTGAATGTTTGGATTCCTTTGGATTGTGACGTTTGGACTCGTACACTCGGACTCAGGCAGATTCTCGATCATTTCCCCTTTGAATCTCTCGGGATGATCGCAAGTGATCAAGCTCCTCTCGGGGACGGAGATGGTGGTGGTTGTTATCCAGTCCCGGAGCCAGTCCAGGGAGCAGACACATACAAAAGGATTGCTGTAAATCTGCACATATGACAAAGACACCAAACCATCGAATATGCCTTCGTTGATGGTCGTAAATCTGTTGTTGTTGAGTCTCAGGGACCTAAGCTCTTTCAGGTTGGCAAAGGCGTCTCTTGGCAGGCTTGCCATCTCATTGTTGTTCATCTTTAACAAATGTAGAGCACTGAGGTTTTGCAGGTCGTCCCAAGGAAAGTCTACGATTTTATTATGGCTGACATCCAGATTGCGCAGATGGATCAGAGGTGCGAGGGCGCCTTGTTGGACGGTGGTGATTTCATTGTGAGCCAACCACAGGGAAGTGGCTCCGGTGACGCTGTCAAAGCTCCCCAGTGGAATGAGGCTGATCTTATTGGCAGAGAGGCTCACGGTCGTGGCATTGGGCGGGAAACCATCAGGGATCTCCGTTAAGTGTTTGAAGGAGCATTCAGTGAAATGGCGGCCATATTTATCGAAGCAGGCGCAGAGCTCAGGGCAGCCGAGTCTGGTGGAGAAGCCTGAGGCGATGCACAGGGTGAAGACGAAGGTCTCTACAGCTGCCATTTCGTTGTCCTGTAAAACAGTACCACAGTGTATCCGTCAGCCTCATTCTGTGAGCACATCTGTGTCAGGTCTGATTCCCTGTTCAGTCTGAGTCTGTCTCCTGTGTGTCTTTGGCCACTTTACATGTTCCATTTTCACAAACATTGATATTTCCCCTCTATGTTTACAAAAATATCTTCATTGACCCACAATTCTACCTGGTTCGGAGCAACTATGAACAGCCAAACCTGTAGGGGGCAGTGTAATGAGAAGCATGAAGCCATGATAGAAAATCAGAATCCTGGAAAAAATACGATTTCACAAATTTTGATGTAAAGCTGCCTTTGTGTGTGTTAATTGGTTTTGGTGTTTGTGTGGCTGCTGCTCCAATGTTTCTCCCCTCATGTTTTCAATCAACCAATTGCCTTTGTCATCCTCTCCGAGTGTCAATCACCTTCATGGGCTTCACCTGTCTTCCCCTATTTCTACCCTTTGTCCC
>NC_137650.1:3822830-3825330 GCF_963422515.1 Blennius ocellaris | reverse complement strand
ATCTATCATCTATCTATCTCTCGATCTCTCTCTATCCATCTCTCTATCTCTATCTATCTCTCTCTCTCCATCTATCTATCTTCTATCTATCTATCTATCTATCTATCTATCTATCTATCTATCTATCTATCTATTCAGTGTTGTTGTTGTTGTTGTTGTTGTTGTTGTTGTTGTCGTCGTCACAACTCATAGTGATTCAATACTAAGAAATCTGTGGCTGCTGAATAATAAAAAGTAGAACAAACGTTTGATGTTTGATGTTCGTCTGGTCTCAGGATTCCTGCACTTCCACTTCTTAACGTTCAAAGTGTGTTGGAGGAGGAAAGTAAAAACCCCGACGTGTTTACTGCCAGGATCTGTTGTCATGTTTGTTGTTGACTCTGCCTGGAACCAGTACTTGTGATTCCTGCAGAGCTTGAAGACACTGGACATGTTCGGAGTGTTGGAACAGGCCGCTTCTGCACGATTCACCACCACGTCTGCAATGAGCTCAGACTTCCAGCAGATGGCGCTAAAACTCTTCAGCCTGAAAGCTCAAACTGCTTTGAGTTGAATTTGCTCAACATATTTAGTTAATTTCCAGTAAGAGAGTTCATCTCCGTGTCGTTGCTTGGCCCTTCAATAAACATGTATTCAATTATGTCACCTTTTTTTTCAAATTATATATTAGATTTTTTTTGGCTTCACTTCGTGTTTTGTGATCATTGAGCTCATCAAATCATTTTATTTTGGTAGAATACGTGTCGGTTGTAATGATGGTTCTTTGCATTAAATATCTCCCATGTGAAACTCTGTTTGTTCCCTTGTATAAACGGTTCCATTAGAAGAAACCTGCATTTGTGGGATGAGCAGCAGAGCAGAGAATGAAAAAGAAAGAATCCTCCAAAATCTGCCTTTTCCAAACAACCTTTATTGTTTTTTATTTTTTAGTTCGTTTTTTGCACCCTAAAAAAATGCATCGTTCATTTGTTATTATTTGTTGATTTTTTCTAAGTGTATGTGTGATGAAGAAGGTTAATTCAGATATATGAAGCATTCATTTCCTGCTCTCTGACGCCTTGGACGTCATGTGAGCTGTTGACTTTTTACTTTATATGGTTTTTACTCATCTTTTTAACGTCTTTTATACTACCCATTTTAACCCATTTTAATTTGCTTTAAAAGCATTTTTGTTTTATTGTATTGTCTGATTCGGTTGTCTGTTGTATGTAAATGTGTGAACTGTTCACTTTGACATCTTGTGTATTCTTTGTACACTTTGGTCCACTGTGGTGTCTGTAAATTTGCTTTATTCCTTTTTTTTTTTTTTTGATTACACTGCCTGTGTTTCTTATTCTGGTGAGTTTGTGTCTTTGTCGTTGAATGTCATATAAAGCTAATGAAAAAGTATTCCTACCATCAGGCTTTTGCTCAGCATCTGGTTATCACCGTGAACTTGGAAGGCTACCAGTTAGAAAAATTCCCACTTCCTCCCAAAAATTCCCAGAAAGTAAAAAAAAAAATGTAAGTAGTCAGTACGACAGAAATGTGCAGGAAAATGACAAAACTGTCAATACCAATACAAATCAACACATATTAAAAAAAAATCCTACTTCTTGGGCAATATCACTCCTACTGATGTATTATACAGCTTAAAACTATGGCTTTTATTTTATTTTCTGAAACAGGGACTCTACGCCCCATCTGACACTCGTGTTATATACTTTTGCTGTCAAGAGAAATAAAACACTTTCATGGTTATAATCCAACAATTTCTAAAAGTTCTGGTTTGCAGCGTTTAGTTTTTTTCCCAGTTGGAAATTAAAATCTGCCCACTCGAAGTTTACTTGTGACTCTCTTTCTCTCCACGTGACGTCACTGCTGACTGGAGAGTCCATAACGGTGTGTTTCTAAAAACTGCTCAGCTTGATCCAGATGTTGCTTTGCAGATTTCAGACACTGATTTTCATGAATCTGCAGCAGGTTTGTTTTTGATTGAAATATCCACATTTCACCATAACGGCCATTTGTAATGTGACCTGGACGCTCCAGTCTGTCCTTTTATAATCTGAGTAAATCCAAGGTTCAAGGATGTATAGCTGGAGTCTGGACTTGATGTACAAATTCTGAGATATTACAAACATTAAAGAATTGTTTGTTGTTGTTAGATTTTAAACTGAAGTACAATAAGAAATATTAATTTCATCCAAAGAAAATCCTTTGAACCTTGAACTGTAGTTACTTAAAATAAATTGACAACTGGCAAATTGCCAATATAGAATTGAAAAAAACTCTTAGAAATGATGAATATGTATACTCATAAATGAACCACAGTTATGTAAAGATGTAACTGGATTTGGTGTATGTACTTTCGTTGGAGTCATTGTTCCACCAGGGGTCAGTCTCTGCAAACGCACGTTGAAACCACAAAGCGTTACTGTCCAAACCTTTAATTCATGGTTCAACCCTCAAGTCGTCCTAAACACAACAGAGATTGAAAGTCACATGAAACTGGCTTGCT
>NC_137650.1:3652132-3822630 GCF_963422515.1 Blennius ocellaris | reverse complement strand
AAAGCATCGTTTTTCTTCTTATTTTGATGCTGAGCAGGAACCAGCCTTGCTTTTTGTTCACAACTCACACACCGCCTCACTTAATTCCCACGTTATTACGGACACGGGTTATTTTTAGGAATCTTTTCAGCCCTCAGTCTCATGACGTTCAGCTGAAGTTCCATCAGTTAGTGGGAGGAAGATGCTCTTTACTCAGAGAGTTAGTGGATCCTCCAAGAGCTTGATGAAAGAAACAGTCATACATGATTCCTTGTATGATGAATGTGTTGTTAATTTTACAGTAGTCATTACATCCTGGTAGGTCAGAGTGAATAGTGGCGGTCTTATACTGTTGTTACTTCATAATGCACAATTTACAATGTTTTTATTTCCACAACCAGGACTCCTGCTGTCAGAATGACTGATGAAGGGGGAAGAAGAACAAAGGGGACGGACAGATAAGAAGAGACAGAGAGAGAGATGGAAGAGTCTCCCTGCAGTGATAAGGTTTTGCCTTGATGTCAATATTTTAAGCCCAAAACAACTCTGACATATCAATAATGTTTATTCTAATTGCCTTTTCACTTTATGACCAGACGTCCCTGATCAGATAATGACATGTCTCTGCATGTCTCATGGACAGAAGCAGTGGCTCCATACGTCCGTTGGGGAAAACTGAATATTCAGAGGTGGTGCGCTCACGATGTCGCTGCAGAATAAAACCTGTTTGCTTTCTTTGACTCTGATACCATGGAGCACTTTGACACCTCCGACACCACCCCACAGTACTGACCGTCTCCTCCTGCAGTACTGACCGTCTCCTCTCCTTCTGCAGTACTGACCGTCTCCTCCAGCAGTACTGACCGTCTCCTCCTGCAGTACTGACCGTCTCCTCTCCTCCTGCAGTACTGACCGTCTCCTCTCCTTCTGCAGTACTGACCGTCTCCTCCAGCAGTACTGACCGTCTCCTCCTGCAGTACTGACCGTCTCCTCTCCTCCTGCAGTACTGACCGTCTCCTCTCCTCCTGCAGAACTGACCGTCTCCTCCTGCAGTACTGACCGTCTCCTCTCCTCCTGCAGTACTGACCGTCTCCTCCTGCAGTACTGACCGTCTCCTCTCCTCCAGCAGCACTGACCGTCTCCTCCTGCAGTACTGACCGTCTCCTCTCCTCCTGCAGTACTGACCGTCTCCTCTCCTCCTGCAGTACTGACCATCTCCTCCTGCAGTACTGACCGTCTCCTCCAGCAGTACTGACCGTCTCCTCCAGCAGTACTGACTGTCTCCTCCTGCAGTACTGACCGTCTCCTCTCCTCCTGCAGTACTGACCGTCTCCTCCTGCAGTACTGACCGTCTCCTCTCCTCCTGCAGTACTGACCGTCTCCTCCAGCAGTACTGACCGTCTCCTCTTCTCCTGCAGTACTGACCGTCTCCTCCAGCAGTACTGACCGTCTCCTCCTGCAGTACTGACCGTCTCCAGACCTGGACGACGTCCCAGAAGAAGACAGTGTGTCCTCTCTCTCCCTGGTTGTTCCAGGTTTTAAAAAGTGTGTTGCTCCAAGCAGCCAATCAGAAATCAAACCCTCTATAGTGTCATCGGGGGTTTATCCAATCACAATCAAGACAGGCTCCTCCCCCTTTGATTCCTCCCACAATCAGGCAGCTCTGCTCTGGCACATGGCACCACGAGAGGAAGTACTTCCTCCTCTTCCCATAGATTAGCATGTGTGGGCGGAGCCAGTCCAGCTCACACAGACACAGCAGATTGTGAATGCAGCTCCTAGGATGAATATTGTAATGGAACCAAGGAAATGAGTCAGTTTGAGAATAATAAGGAGGAGAATGTAAAGATAATGTGTATTTTAAAATGTAGGGAGCAAATGTATACAGCTGTCAGAAGTAAAGGGCTCAGGGAACGTACTCAAGTGATCTACTTTAAACAAAGCAGATACTTCTTTACTTGTCACCTCGAGAATTAAGTCACATTCGCTACTGTGATAAATAAGCTAATACGATACATACGTTTTTCCCTTCTTCACCATCCAAAGGTTAACATTTTTATTTCCACTCTTTAATAAGAGCCATGAAAATGTGATTAAAAATGTTCACACTTACAGGAAAATCCTTTAAAAAAAAGAAACTGTGGCACCTCAAGACACCTTTTTCCCTTGAATTAAGGCCGAAATGGAATATAAACGAGTTGTAAGCACGAAGAGTTTTTGCTGTGAATTTGAAGAGGCAGACGGCGGGGGTGCGGGGGGTGCGGGGGGGCGGGGGTTACCGCCCCTCAGCGGGAAGTGTTTTACAACGCAGCCATCACATGTAGGGGAAGGCGCTTCCACCAGAGTCCAGTTAATTAACCACATCAGTTTCTTAATGTGATCAGTTTTAATTAAAACGGAATTTAATCGTGAGCAGTAACAGGAGGGTAGCGGCGGTGACAGTCAGACGAAGGGAGGGCGTGAGGAGGTTACGCCACAGTGGGCAGGTGTGTGTGTGTGTGTGTGTGTGCGTGTGTGTGTGTGTGTGTGTGTGTGTGTGTGTGTGTGTGTGTGTGTGTGCATCAGGAGGTGAAGCAGCCCTGGTTTCCCCTCACTTCAGATTTGTGGGCGTCTAATTAATATGGATAGAGCATTAAAGCCTTTTGGACTCTGGTGCCTCTCATTTCATGACTATTAATGATTTTAATGAACTGGGCTAATAAGGCCGTTTTTCTCCGCTGAGCTCTGGAAGGGCTGTCCGACACTCGCCAGGGTCAGGAGGATGGGCTCCCCCTGCCTCCGCATGGGAAATTAAAGCAGCACTCACAAAGCCATTAATGGCACTTTGTGCGCTGCTCGCGCCACGTTGAGCCCCGGCTGCTCTGCCACTGGCACATGTAGGGGTTGCACAACACGCATGTAGCTTTGAGTGGCCGGGCTCCGTCATGGGAACCTTTTGATTGAGGGTTTTTAGTCGTCACTCATTGAAACATGTTTGCATCATTTAGGCGAAAGACTTATTTGTCACGTTTGCAACTTAAACTCTTTCAGGTTGGAGTCATGTAAGTGACTAATCTGTATTTTGTTTTGCTTGTAAACTCAACTAATCTTTAAGCGAATGTGCAGTTTCAGGCTCCGTTGACACGTTTCAAAGTGAAACTGGGAAACTATTTCTATTTACGCTCAGAGAACAAAACTTTTGTTGAACTATTTGAAAATGTTCTCACTCCGTTTCCGTGCAAACGCTGCTCCTGTGCATGCACACTCCAGTTGTAGTAACTGGTTCTTCTGCACATGCTCAGTAGAGACAACGTTTCCTCCGTGGTGTCATGACTCCAGTGCATGTTGTCCTTGGTGGTTTTATTCTGACAGTCACTGTAATAACAATACAACTTGGTGGTTTTATTCTGACAGTCACTGTAATAACAATACAACTTGGTGGTTTTATTCTGACAGTCACTGTAATAACACTACCACTTGGTGGTTTTATTGTGACAATCACCATAATAACACTACCACTTGGTGGTTTTATTGTGACAATCACCATAATAACAAAACAACTTGGTGGTTTTATTCTGACAGTCACTGTAATAACACTACCACTTGGTGGTTTTATTGTGACAATCACCATAATAACAAAACAACTTGGTGGTTTTATTGTGACAATCACCATAATAACAATACAATCTTGGTGGTTTTATTTTGACAGTCACTGTAATAACAATACAATCTTGGTGGTTTTATTCTGACAATCACCGTAATAACAATACAACTTGGTGGTTTTATTGTGACAATCACCATAATAACACTACAACTTGGTGGTTTTATTTTGACAGTCCCGTAATAACAATACAATCTTGGTGGTTTTATTCTGACAATCACCGTAATAACAATACAACTTGGTGGTTTTATTGTGACAATCACCATAATAACACTACAACTTGGCGGTTTTATTTTGACAGTCACGTAATAACAATACAATCTTGGTGGTTTTATTTTGACAGTCACCATAATAACACTAAAACTTGGCGGTTTTATTTTGACAATCACCATAATAACACTACAACTTGGCGGTTTTATTTTGACAGTCACCGTAAAAACAATACAATCTTGGTGGTTTTATTTTGACAGTCACCGTAGTAACACTACAACTTGGTGGTTTTATTGTGACAATCACCATAATAACACTACAACTAGGTGGTTTTATTCTGACAGTCACTGTAATAAAAATACAACTTGGTGGTTTTATTCTGACAGTCACTGTAATAAAAATACAACTTGGTGGGTTTATTCTGACAGTCACTGTAAGAACAATACAACTTGGTGGTTTTATTCTGACAATCACCATAATAACACTACAACTTGGCGGTTTTATTTTGACAGTCACGTAATAACAATACAATCTTGGTGGTTTTATTTTGACAGTCACCATAATAACACTAAAACTTGGCGGTTTTATTTTGACAATCACCATAATAACACTACAACTTGGCGGTTTTATTTTGACAGTCACCGTAATAACAATACAATCTTGGTGGTTTTATTTTGACAGTCACCGTAGTAACACTACAACTTGGTGGTTTTATTGTGACAATCACCATAATAACACTACAACTTGGTGGTTTTATTCTGACAGTCACTGTAATAAAAATACAACTTGGTGGTTTTATTCTGACAGTCACTGTAATAAAAATACAACTTGGTGGGTTTATTCTGACAGTCACTGTAAGAACAATACAACTTGGTGGTTTTATTCTGACAGTCACCGTAGTAACACTACAACTTGGTGGTTTTATTGTGACAGTCACCAAAATAACAATACAGCTTGTTGGTTTTAATGAGTGACACGCCTGTTTTATTTTAATTCCTTCATTTTATAATTTCTGCACCTTTTTACCTTGACTGTTGTAAGTTTGTGTTTCCCCCTGGGGAGGAATAAAGCTCTCTACTCTTTTATTTTGACAGTCACCGTAATAACAATGCAACTTGGTGGTTTTATTGTGACAATCACCATAATAACACTACAACTTGGTGGTTTTATTTTGACAGTCACCGTAATAACAATACAATCTTGGTGGTTTTATTTTGACAGTCACTGTAATAACAATACAACTTGGTCGGTCCACTCGTTCTCCCAGACCCCCTACCCTGAACCAGAAGTGTTCATGTTTATCGTGTATCATTCTCTGCTGCACGTTTCGGGGTTTCAAAAATAAACAACAGCAGCTACTCGTGGCCCAACATGCGAACTACATCTTTTTCTGCTTTTCTGTTTCTATGGAAAAGGAGATTATTTTGAAACTACTGAAGTGTAAATGCAATGAAAACGTTGCCGTATGAACATCTCAGAGACATGTTTTACTGGAACACGGAACGTGTGATAATGTCCTTAAATAAACATGAGCTCAACTACAGAATATCAGTCTGCAGGTTTGTAGTCAGAACCAGCTTCTATTCCTGCTTCTTCATTTTCATTTGTTCACAAACCTCAAGGAAGAATCACTAACCGTCTGAATAAAGAGCATCTTCCTCCCACTCTCTGATTGGTTTTCATGACGTGGCAAAACCTTTCTGAAATGAAAAAAGCCAAAATGACCAGTTGTCCCCAGAACCATCATGGTGTGAGTGGAGCCTGACAGGGTTTGACCACGTGATCCTGCAGCTTCCAAGTAAGATAAAAATGTCCACATTGTGAATATTTGACTATTAAGGCTTTTCCGTTGAAGTAAACATCTTGGATTGCAGTTTGGAGATGACGTGAAGCCGTACTTCACTTCTATCAGTAAAACACTGCCAGGACTCTGAAACACGATGTGATCGCTTTAATGAATGACGAGCCTGTTTCACTGGAGCAGGACAAAAACAACCTTGATACATGAGGATCCCCCCCCCACCTCTCTCTCTCTCTCTCTCTCTCTCTCTCTCTCTCTCTCTCTCTCAGCCGAGCTTTTGTCCTGTCCTGTGGGAATGAATGTGTCTCATCTCATTTTCGTTCATTGAATCAACGTAGAAACAGTGGCACACAATAAAGTGCTGTGGCGGCGCCTTTGGATGAAATGGCGGCGAGCCATGTGGCTGAGGTGTGTTTTCTTTTCACGGGGAAGCTAACAAGGTGAACTGGCTTTTCTTCTTCGGCGTCTGTGATGATGACATGGCGCCTCGTTGGCTCTCATCACAAACCCCAGGTCTCACTTGTGAAAGACGCAAGTGTTCGTCTGCTGCCTATGCATGAAACGTTTTGACCTGTGCCGGGGGCGTCGCCCAGCCGCCGCCACCCCTGACCCCCACCTCCCCTGACCCCCACCTCCGCCACCCCTGACCCCCACCTCCCCTGACCCCCACCTCCCCTGACCCCCACCTCCGCCACCCCTGACCCCCACCTCCCCTGACCCCCACCTCCGACACCCCTGACCCCCACCTCCCCTGACCCCCACCTCCGACACCCCTGACCCCCACCACCCCTGACCCCCACCTCCCCTGACCCCCACCTCCGACACCCCTGACCCCCACCACCCCTGACCACCACCTCCGACACCCCTGACCCCCACCACCCCTGACCACCACCTCCGACACCCCTGACCCCCACCACCCCTGACCCCCACCACCCCTGACCTTCACCACCCCTGACCCCCACCTCCCCTGACCCCCACCTCCGACACCCCTGACCCCCACCACCCCTGACCCCCACCTCCGCCACCCCTGACCCCCACCACCCCTTACCCCCACCTCCGACACCCCTGACCCCCGCCACCGACACCACCCCTGACCCCCGCCGCCCCTGACCCCTGCCATCGACTCCCGCCACCCCTGACCCCCGCCACCGACACCACCCCTGACCCCCGCCGCCCCTGACCCCTGCCATCGACTCCCGCCACCCCTGACCCCCGCCACCGACACCACCCCTGACCCCCGCCACCCCTGACCCCTGCCACCGACCCCCGCCACCCCTGACCCCCGCCACCGACACCACCACTGACCCCCGCCTCCGACACCACCCCTGACCCCCGCCTCCGACACCCCCCCTGACCCCCGCCACCGACACCGCCCCTGACCCCCGCCTCCAACACCACCCCTGACCCCCGCCACCGACGCCACCCCTGACCCCCACCACCCCTGACCCCCACCTCCGACACCCCTGACCCCCACCACCCCTGACCCCCACCTCCCCTGACCCCCACCTCCGACACCCCTGACCCCCACCACCCCTGACCCCCACCTCCCCTGACCCCCACCTCCGACACCCCTGACCCCCACCACCCCTGACCCCCACCACCCCTGACCACCACCTCCGACACCCCTGACCCCCACCACCCCTGACCCCCACCTCCGACACCCCTGACCCCCACCACCCCTGACCCCCACCACCCCTGACCTTCACCACCCCTGACCCCCACCTCCCCTGACCCCCACCTCCGACACCCCTGACCCCCACCACCCCTGACCCCCACCTCCGCCACCCCTGACCCCCACCACCCCTTACCCCCACCTCCGACACCCCTGACCCCCACCTCCGACACCCCTGACCCCCGCCACCGACACCACCCCCCCCGCCGCCCCTGACCCCTGCCATCGACTCCCGCCACCCCTGACCCCCGCCACCGACACCACCCCTGACCCCCGCCACCCCTGACCCCTGCCACCGACCCCCGCCACCCCTGACCCCCGCCACCGACACCACCACTGACCCCCGCCTCCGACACCACCCCTGACCCCCGCCTCCGACACCCCCCCTGACCCCCGCCACCGACACCGCCCCTGACCCCCGCCTCCAACACCACCCCTGACCCCCGCCACCGACGCCACCCCTGACCCCCGCCACCGACACCACCCCTGATCCCCGCCGCCGCCGCCACCCCTGACCCCCGCCGCCGCCGCCCTGCCGCTCGGCTCATGACGTCCCTCACGTTCATAGACAGAAGTGGATTATGGCTTCGCTGCATCATCCAACAAAGTGAACTGGAGGTTAAAATGAGGCTGGAAGCAGCGTCATCCTTGACTCCGTCCTTCTCCATCTCACCTCCCTTCACTCGCCTCACCTGTCGGGTCACGTCACGCTGCCATTTCCTGGCCTTGTGCAAGGAAATTTACAGCCCGGCGTAACCATCTGTTATGTGGCGGCTGCGCAGCGCTCCGGCTCCTTCGCCTTCTCCAGCACGCTGCTTTGTATAGTAAATGTGCCATTAGCATTCATGAAGGTATTTACATGCATTTCCCAGCCACGCTGCCGGTATTTATATCGCACGCCGCACGCCACTCAACTTATGGCCTACTTCAAAGTTATGGCGGCTCTCCTGAAAGACACACTTCACCAGGTAACTTTCTCATGAAGGGCAGACGATGACCTCTAAGGAATTAACTTGTGTCTGTTTTCCTTCTGAACATTAAACATTAAATATCTACATCTAAAGTGTTTCACTTTAAAGTATTTAGATACCCACGTATGGGTGAGAACCACGAATGATGCAGGAAATGTTATATAATATACTATGTAGTCAAAACTTGCATTCAAACTATTTGTGCTAAGAATTTGTCAAAAAGCGGCCAAAAAAGAACCTACATACAGTATGTAGTTAGAAAAAAAACCTTAGATTGTTGTAATTGTGTTCATTTTGTCATTCTATTTTCTACTCCTACACCCACTTGAAATGGACACAGGCATTCTTGTTGACACATCAGCAAGCAGCAGAATCCGCAATACGGTGGCCCAGAAGGGTCCGAATTAAAATGAAAAAAGGCTTGTTTTTGAATCACATAAGATGTAATTCCCTCTCTACATTCCTGCCATCTATGACAACACTCAAGACATATTTCATTTATACATTGCGACTACATCATTTAGAGATGAGTACAAAGCACAACTCATTGCTAAAAAAAGAAAAGAAAAATCTTAAATAAGTTAAAAAGAGACTATTTAAGCTGTAGACGAGGTAGACCAGTGGTGCTTCTCTGGCTGCACTGACGATGTAAAAACTATTACACAAATGCAAATACAAAAAAAAACAAATGAAAAAACCTGTTCCACAACAACTTAACTTCACAACATTAAAAAGAAATTTGATTCACAACATCAAGACTTGAGCATATATAGCTTAAAGACTAATGAAAAGTACAAAATCATCAAGAAAAGTACAAAAAGCTGCCACACAAATACAAAAATGGCCCGCCAAAGTTTGCTTGAATAAACGTAATGAAAGAAATTGACAGAATTTACTATCAATAGAAAATTGTCCACTAAAATGCCACAGTCAGCAACATGAATCTAGATCCTCAGCTGCTAAAAGCTGCAGGACAAAAACTAAATCCTGAAACGAAAGAGCAAATGAATGACGGGAGCCCCCGGCGGAGTGGAAACGAGTGTTTCAGTGGGAAAGTTTGACATCGAGTCTTTCTGCAGGTAGATTTGTGTGTATTGGTGATCCTTCAGGACCCAAATACTTTCATTCTACACCTCTCTGGCTTACACCTTGATTACTTCTGGTCTTTTGTTTGGTTTCTCACACGTGAAAATAGTACTTCATACACAAGTTAATCTGTGAGCCTGCATGCATGTTCACATTTTATGTCCATTCATTAACGGTTTATTTCCTGAATATCTTACAAAATACAGAAACAAAATCTCAGAGTGGGACTTTCCTGTCGCAAATATGACACTAAAACTGGATGCTTCTATAGCTATTAAATAGATAAAACAATCACATAGAACCAATTTCTCATGTCGGATAGAGTCTTTATGTGATGAAAGTTGGGCCGTGCAGCGGTATAGTAATAGTGACGAGCCCTCACAGTGAGGACTTTCCTGATTTCAATATTTTCAATAATATTGATTTGATAAGAGGCAACTAAGCCGTCAGCTCCCACATATGTTTGCATTTTGGAAAAAGTAGTAGTGTGATCCGAACAATGCTATTCCAAATCCCTATATTGAAAATAATGCCTGTCAGTGAAACCAATCAAAGTGTATGTTTCCTCATGCAAATACAATATTAAAGCTAAAAAAAACAACACATTGATATCCAGTAGATATAAAATAATTAAGTGAATCATATTTTTTGAGGTCAACACAATATTATTGCATGAGAGGTTCAGGAATCTATTTGGAAAAGCCAAAATGAATGACCCATGTTCGGCTTTAGACTTTACATGATGATGCAATTTCAAAGGTCAGAGATTCCAATCTGTCATCACCAAACAAGAAGGTTTGTTTTTTTTCTCCTCACTGCGAGGGATCAGGGGTCAAATGTTTATCAATTAGCATGAACCCCCCCTCAACAATTGCCCCTTCCGTGCTCCCTGCCCCCTGTGAACCCTCCGACAACAGCCGACCAGCGTTACGTGGAGATAAATGAGTGCAGCCCGCTGGCATTTCGCCGGCTGCTCCTCTGTATGCTGCAGACGTTCTTCCTTTCCTCCAGGCCTTTGGAGGCTGAAATCCGGCTTGGGCTCTTGATGGCTGAGGAGCTGGGCTAATACAGCCACGGCTGCTTTTACAGCCTCATCTATTACAGCCTCTAACTGTCTCATTTGTCCTCCTGACCAAACAACAATGGCAGCGGCGGCGGCGGCGGCGGCGGCGGCGGCGGCGAGGGTTGTTGGAGGACCGGCCGAGGAGGATGAGGCGTTCAAACCAATTCCTATTTCATTTGGTCATTATTGGGTCCCTCACTGACACACTCATTATTTTTAGTCACCATTAAAGGCTTATTGCCTCTTTTTTAATTAAGCAAGTTTCTTAATTAGATGTGCAGCATTGAGGCCTACTAACGGCCTGTCGAGGTAATGAAGTAAAGGCCCAGGTTTATAGAGGGAGAGTGGATGAAGTGTGTGTGTGTGTGTGTGTGTGTGTGTGTGTGTGCGCCCCGTAGAGAGTGATGATGTTTGTTGGCTTATTGTGTTGCCTTCTGATGAATGTGTTTGTAGGGCAAAGAAAAAAAAAGAAAAAAGAAAAGAAAGCTTCGCCACGAGGCAAATAGTTCCTTCATATTAGTCACCATTGACGTCCCATTTCAGCGAGCCATGGTCCCGTTGGTGCAGCGGCAGGAAGCCAGACGTTGGGGCTGCCAAACATCAGCCTGATCTCAGCGAGGCGTCACACGCCGCCGCCGCGCAACGTTCGGGACGTGCCCTGAACAGCAAACGAGCCGCTGCAAATGGAAGGACGGAACCCATCCGCTGCCGTGAGATGTTTTGTGCGCTTGCATCTTTTAGCAGGGTAATTCACGACGCGCGCGTCAATACATCACGGGCCTCTCCAGATTGAGCTCCGGAACACAAAGGGAAGGGCAAACAAGATGGACACAGAAATCAATCTCCCGCCTGATAACACAGCGAACGCACGCGCTGCCGCTCGGAGAATTGACAAGGAGTCGGCGTGCGGCAGCGTCTGTCTATCTGCCTGTGATGTCCTCTGGAAAACAATCGCCTCTGACGTGCTGTACACAAAGCGCCGGCGTGTTCAGATAAGGCTATTTAGCCCTGGAGAAGCTGGAGAAACAACGTACATGAGCCGTCACACAGGGGTGGAAAGTAGAGACGATGAACCCCGGACACTTTGGGGATGTATGGAACACCAACAACCGCACAGCCAATTGTGAAGGTGCAGCAACGTCCTTGCAGCCGCGCCGCACTGGACTGGATCACAGCTTTAAGCCTCTTTACACTCAAATTAAACAGAGAAGGGCTGGAGCCTCAGCCCAGCCTGTGTGAGGTGAGGCACAGCGAGGCGAGGTGAGGAAAGGAAAGGCAAGGCAAGGCAAGGCAAGGCAAGGCGCTGCGAGCTGAGGTGAGGCGAAGTGAGGCAGTGGTGAGGTGAGACTAGGTGAGGCGAAGTGAAGTGAGGCAAGGTGAGGCAGTGGTGAGGCGAGGAAAAGCGGTGGCAAGGCGGTGGTGAGGCCAGGCCAGGTGAGGCGAGGTGAAGTGAGGCAAGGCGAAGCAATGGTGAGGCGAGGTGAGGCGGTGGCGAGGCCAGACCAGGTGAGGCAAGGTGAGGCAGTGTTGAGGCGAGGAAAAGCGGTGGCAAGGCGGTGGCGAGAACAGGCCAGGTGAGGCGAGGTGAAGTGAGGCAAGGCGAAGCAATGGTGAGGTGAGGTGAGGCGGTGGCGAGGCCAGAGCAGGTGAGGCAAGGTGAAGCGAGGCAAGGCGAAGCAATGGTGAGGCGAGGTGAGGCGGTGGCGAGGCCAGACCAGGTGAGGCAAGGTGAGGCAGTGTTGAGGCAAGGAAAAGCGGTGGCAAGGCGGTGGCGAGAACAGGCCAGGTGAGGCGAGGTGAAGTGAGGCAAGGCGAAGCAATGGTGAGGCGAGGTGAGGCGGTGGCGAGGCCAGAGCAAGTGAGGCGAGGTGAAGCGAGGCAAGGCGAAGCAATGGTGAGGCGAGGTGAGGCGGTGGCGAGGCCAGACCAGGTGAGGCGAGGTGAAGCGAGGCAAGGCGAAGCAGTGGTGAGGCGAGGTGAGGCGGTGGCGAGGCGGTGGTGAGGCCAGGCCAGGTGAGGCGAGGTGAAGTGAGGCAAGGCAGAGCAGTGGCGTTTCTGTTGCTGCTGCTCACACTCCAGCTCAGCCTCTCACTACTGATCTGAAGCCCAGATGTGCGCTGGGGCTGAACGAGGCCCTCACAGCTCTGCCTCTGTCACGCAGCGGGCTGAACACAGGCTTTGACTGGAGGCCTCGGCACAACACAACATCTGCTTTCTAGTTTTGTTTTGTTTCCTCTTTATGATCTGCAACCTTCCTGCTCATTCTGGTCACATGACACTCTGGACAGGGGAGTCTCTTTAGCACAACTTAGCACAACGTGAGCTCCAATGGAAACTCCTAAAGGCTAAAGGAGGTTCTAAAGGAAGCATCAGTGTGTCCGAGGCTAAAGGAAGCATCAGTGTTTCCTAGGCTAAAGGAGGCTCTGAAGGAAGCATCAGTGTTTCCTAGGCTAAAGGAAGCATCAGTGTTTCCGAGGCTAAAGGAGGCTCTGAAGGAAGCATCAGTGTTTCCTAGGCTAAAGGAAGCATCAGTGTTTCCTAGGCTAAAGGAGGCTCTGAAGGAAGCATCAGTGTTTCCTAGGCTAAAGGAAGCATCAGTGTTTCCGAGGCTAAAGGAGACTCTGAAGGAAGCATCAGTGTTTCCTAGGCTAAAGGAAGCATCAGTGTTTCCTAGGCTAAAGCAAGCATCAGTGTTTCCTAGGCTAAAGGAGGCTCTGAAGGAAGCATCAGTGTTTCCTAGGCTAAAGGAAGCATCAGTGCTTCCTTGGCTAAAGGAGGTTATAAAGGAAGCATCAGTGTTCCCTAGGCTAAAGGAAGCATCAGTGTTTCCTAGGCTAAAGGAGGCTGTAAAGGAAGCATTAGTGTTTCCTCGGCTAAAGGAGGCTCTGAAGGAAGCATCAGTGTTTCCTAGGCTAATGGAGACTCTAAAGGAAACATCAGCGTTTCCTAGGCTAAAGGAGGCTCTAAAGGAAGCATCAGTGTTTCCTAGGCTAAAGGAAACATCAGTGTTTCCTAGACTAAAGGAGGCTCTAAAGGAAGCATCACTGTTTCCTAGGCTAAAGGAGGCTATAAAGGAAGCATTAGTGTTTCCTAGGCTAAAGGAGGCTCTGAAGGAAGCATCAGTGTTTCCTAAGCTAAAGGAGGCTATAAAGGAAGCATCAGTGTTTCCTAGGCTAAAGGAGGCTATAAAGGAAGCATTAGTGTTTCCTAGGCTAAAGGAGGCTCTGAAGGAAGCATCAGTGTTTCCTAGGCTAAAGGAGGCTATAAAGGAAGAATCAGTGTTTCCTAGGCTAAAGGAGGCTATAAAGGAAGCATCAGTGTTTCCTTGGCTAAAGGAAGCATCAGTGTTTCCTAGGCTAAAGGAGGCTCTGAAGGAAGCATCAGTGTTTCCTAGGCTAAAGGAAGCATCAGTGTTTCCGAGGCTAAAGGAAGCATCAGTGTTTCCTAGGCTAAAGGAGGCTCTGAAGGAAGCATCAGTGTTTCCTAGGCTAAAGGAAGTATCGGTGCTTCCTTGGCTAAAGGAGGTTATATAGGAAGCATCAGTGTTCCCTAGGCTAAAGGAAGCATCAGTGTTCCCTAGGCTAAAGGAAGCATCAGTGTTTCCGAGGCTAAAGGAAGCATTAGTGTTTCCTAGGCTAAAGGAAGCATCAGTGTTTCCTGGCTGAAGGAGGCTATAAAGGAAGCATCAGTGTTTTCTAGGCTAAAGGAAGCATCAGTGTTTCCTAGGCTAAAGGAAGTATCAGTGTTTCCTGGCTGAAGGAGGCTCTAAAGGAAGCATCAGTGTTTCCTAGGCTAAAGGAGGCTATAAAGGAAGCATCAGTGTTCCCTAGGCTAAAGGAAGGATCAGTGTTTCCTAGGCTAAAGGAGGCTCTAAAGGAAGCATCAGTGTTTCCTAGGCTAAAGGAGGCTATAAAGGAAGCATCAGTGTTTCCTTGGCTAAAGGAAGCATCAGTGTTTCCTAGGCTAAAGGAGGCTCTGAAGGAAGCATCAGTGTTTCCTAGGCTAAAGGAAGCATCAGTGTTTCCGAGGCTAAAGGAGACTCTGAAGGAAGCATCAGTGTTTCCTAGGCTAAAGGAAGCATCAGTGTTTCCTAGGCTAAAGCAAGCATCAGTGTTTCCTAGGCTAAAGGAGGCTCTGCAGGAAGCATCAGTGTTTCCTAGGCTAAAGGAAGCATCAGTGCTTCCTTGGCTAAAGGAGGTTATAAAGGAAGCATCAGTGTTCCCTAGGCTAAAGGAAGCATCAGTGTTTCCTAGGCTAAAGGAGGCTGTAAAGGAAGCATTAGTGTTTCCTCGGCTAAAGGAGGCTCTGAAGGAAGCATCAGTGTTTCCTAGGCTAATGGAGACTCTAAAGGAAACATCAGCGTTTCCTAGGCTAAAGGAGGCTCTAAAGGAAGCATCAGTGTTTCCTAGGCTAAAGGAAACATCAGTGTTTCCTAGACTAAAGGAGGCTCTAAAGGAAGCATCACTGTTTCCTAGGCTAAAGGAGGCTATAAAGGAAGCATTAGTGTTTCCTAGGCTAAAGGAGGCTCTGAAGGAAGCATCAGTGTTTCCTAAGCTAAAGGAGGCTATAAAGGAAACATCAGTGTTTCCTAGGCTAAAGGAGGCTCTAAAGGAAGCATCAGTGTTTCCTAGGCTAAAGGAGGCTATAAAGGAAGCATTAGTGTTTCCTAGGCTAAAGGAGGCTCTGAAGGAAGCATCAGTGTTTCCTAGGCTAAAGGAGGCTATAAAGGAAGAATCAGTGTTTCCTAGGCTAAAGGAGGCTATAAAGGAAGCATCAGTGTTTCCTTGGCTAAAGGAAGCATCAGTGTTTCCTAGGCTAAAGGAGGCTCTGAAGGAAGCATCAGTGTTTCCTAGGCTAAAGGAAGCATCAGTGTTTCCGAGGCTAAAGGAAGCATCAGTGTTTCCTAGGCTAAAGGAGGCTCTGAAGGAAGCATCAGTGTTTCCTAGGCTAAAGGAAGTATCGGTGCTTCCTTGGCTAAAGGAGGCTATATAGGAAGCATCAGTGTTCCCTAGGCTAAAGGAAGCATCAGTGTTCCCTAGGCTAAAGGAAGCATCAGTGTTTCCGAGGCTAAAGGAAGCATTAGTGTTTCCTCGGCTAAAGGAGGCTCTGAAGGAAGCATCAGTGTTTCCTAGGCTAAAGGAGACTCTAAAGGAAACATCAGTGTTTCCTAGGCTAAAGGAGGCTCTAAAGGAAGCATCAGTGTTTCCTAGGCTAAAGGAAGCATCAGTGTTTCCTAGACTAAAGGAGGCTCTAAAGGAAGCATCCGTGTTTCCTAGGCTAAAGGAGGCTATAAAAGAAGCATCAGTGTTTCCTAGACTAAAGGAGGCTCTAAAGGAAGCATCCGTGTTTCCTAGGCTAAGTGAGGCTCTAAAGGAAGCATTAGTGTTTCCTAGGCTAAAGGCGGTACTGAAGGAAGCATCAGTGTTTCCTAGGCTAAAGGAGGCTATAAAGGAAACATTATTGTTTCCTAGGCTAAAGGAGGCTCTAAAGGAAGCACTAGTGTTTCCTAGGTTAAAGGAGGCTCTGAAGGAAGCATCAGTGTTTACTAGGCTAAAGGAGGCTCTAAAGGAAGCATTAGTGTTTCCTAGGCTAAAGGAGGCTCTGAAGGAAGCATTGAGACTGCTTTCCTGAGCTTAGAGAGAATTCCATCACTCCTGATTATGACTGCCACTTTAACACTTGTGGGGTGAAGGAGAAGTTGATGGGAAAGGTGAAAGGAAAGGAAATAGGAGGGACAAGTAGGACACACCCTTTATCTTCTCTAAGGTTGTCAAAATTATAATGTAAAAAAATCTAAAATCTTTTTTTTTTTTTTTAAAGCTACTGCTTTTCATATTGACAACCCGCTGTGCCAAATAAAGGTGTTTACATCTGAATGTGTCCACCTTCACTGACATGTTTTGACCAATGAGAGACCAGCCTTTCTTACACACTACCCCATGTATTTAGCTGCAGCAGAACTTAATACACTACAGTAATACATTATGATGTGATTTGTATAATTCATAGTTTTACATTTTTCTCAGTGGTGTATTAAAGCTTGATTTATTGAAACAATAACCCAAAATAATGACAAAACAGTGACATTAACGTAGAGAAAGCGAGAGTTTGTAGAAAGACTTGTAGAAAGAGCACTGCAGCCTCAGCACAACCTGTGCTGCCCTGCTCGTCAGGTGACTCTCCTCTTCCTCTACTTTACAATCATGTCATTCATGGCGTCAAATGACAGTGAAAACAAATTACACGTTGTATGTTGGTGCACAGCAGTCGTATCCTGAGTGAATCGGCCAGTGTACTCTCCGATGATTTAAAGCTCCTCTGTGGCTTATGAAATCGTCATGAACTCATCTTCCGCAAATACTTCCCATCTGAAAAACAAAACAATGAAAACCTCATTAATCAACTGGTGTCCAGAAGCGACACTACAAGTTTTTTCATCTCCAATCTTTGCAGGTTAGTTATTATCATACACATTTGCTTTTTTGATCATTTATTAATCATTGAAATCAGAACATTTTACATGCTGGTTGACCCTTCTTTATGCCTGATTGCCATGAATCATCGCCCTCACGTGATTCTCTGTTTTACTCTAGATTAGGTTTAAATACTGTCATCATTCGGCAAGACTGTCAACTGAGAACTGACTGAGTACTTTAAAACTACATATTGACATGTGTATAAGACACAAGGGTTAATACAGGATAATTATGTTGCCTCTTACCTTCAGCTATCGAGAGCAACATCTATTTATGATCTGTTGCAGTGGTTGTCTGTCTGTATATATATATATATATATATATATATATATATATATATCCACCCACACCCCCTCTAATCGATGATTAGGCAACAAAGCAATAGACAATCTGCCAAGTCTGCTTGGAATTCTAGAAAAAGTCTTTGACATGATTAAATGTTGACGCCCTCAGAGCAAGAACTCCTCAGACCACCTGCTGAGGGGCTCCAGGACCTGATTGGCTGTAACCAGGTATGATTGATGGTTGAAGACTGGATTTGGTCTCTATCTGCATGAACACAATGATGTTAGTAAGTAAGTAGTAAGTAAAATGTATTTATAAAGGGCTTTTCACAGATAAAAATCACAAAGTGCTGTACAGGAGAAAAGGTAAAAACAACAATATAAAATGTATTGTACATGTGTAAAATTTAAGTGACACTAGTGAAAAAAACAATGTAATGAGAAGCTGAATCGTTGAACTTTTGTCAAAAAGGTCACTGAGGTTGCTTTTTTGTTTGTTCAGTTATTCTTTTTAAGGATTATTCCTACGTTGCATTGATTTCCAGGATTTTGAGAAAAAGAAAACCTAAATATCTGCTTCCTGGAGGTTACCTGTGTTACTATATTCAGAGGCAGTTTCTTTATTGCACATCAAACATGATTACTCCTGCTATGGTAGCTCGCCATGGTGGTCAATGAAATAAAACAAATTTGATTTGTTATTCAGTAAACTGGCCCAAATGTTCATTCAGGCAAAATCACAGGTTTGCAGCATCCCTGTAATTTTGACTGAAAGGAAAGAATTGTCGAGCAGTCAAATCAATCATTTGTGCTGTACGGCAAATAAAAATTATTTAATATTATATTTTAAGGCTTAAAATGTACTCAAAAGTGATTTATTTTATTTTATTATTCAGTATTGGTCATTTCACAACTTTTGAAATAATAAAATGTTTACCATATTCAAGAACACAATGAGCAAATACTTGTCTTTTGATTTATTGATTTTTGGGGCACATATTTACGGAGCCTCCGAAGGGACACGGAGAAAAATAAAAGAAGAGGGAAAAAAAACTATCTCGAGATCTCGCAATAACTTTTGCGAGATCCCGCAAAACCATATTGTTTTATATGCGCATCGTGTGTGTGATCGACTAAGTTTGTCCTTTCAGAGACACCGTACAACCCTCTGTCGTTGAGAGACGCCAAAGCTAATGGAGGACGCCCACCCCTAGAGTTTTATTGAGTTTTATTTTGAAATCGTCCTAAATTATAAAGACCTTCAAGCAGTGCTTAGCGAAAGGACATGCTTTTGTGAGATCCCGAGATAGCTTTTATTTTTCCCTCTTCCTCATTTTTTTTCTCCATGTCCCTTCGGGGGCTCCGTACATATTGACATTTTGAAAAACCTTTTACATATTGAAAAAGCTTTCATTATATTTAGGTATAAAATAGCACATGCGTGTGAATTTAACTTAATAGACATGTGGTGTGGTTAGGTTTCACTTTTATTTAAAACTGAAAAAAACGCATATTCACTTGTTCTATATAGAGATCAACAACTTGAATAAAACAATGAGTAGCTCTCATACAACACAAGATAAAATGTGAGAGAGCCCTTTTCTATATTGTAATTCTGGACGAATCTGTTAAAGAAAATTAATATTTGCTAATATTTGCTATGTAAGGAGACTTTATCTTCTTTAATTAGTGTTGATTAAATGATAAGAAAACACAGCTGGAGCAGAATGATATAGTTTATTCACAGTATCAGAAATACAGGAGATACACCAACGATGCAAAAGTACAGAGAGCGAGGAGCCAAGAAGTGATCAATTGATGGAGAGGTTCAAAAGAGGTGTAGACAAACTAGATAGAGAGAGTCCACATCTACACATATTCAATGTTTTACAAAAACTGACATTTCACCCTCTATGTTTTAAAAAATCTTCATTGACAGGGACCGTATACAGCTGGTTCAGAGCTGCTATGAGCAGCCACTCCTGTAGGGGGCGGTGTAGCGAGAAGCATGAAGCCATGGCAGCCAATCAGAATAAAACAATCCATGATGTCACGAACTGTGATGGAACTATCCATCTTCCCACTTTAAATAGAGTTTAAAATATTTCCTAACTCTCTTGCAGAGCTGAGATACATGAGTATTTCAATAGATCAGACCTCAAATACGAATAGAACAAATTAGGAAATATATATATATATATATATATATATATATATATATATGAGTATGGTCTGGAAACCCCAAGGTCACAGTGGGAGACACCCCCAAAGGTGGTGGAGAATGACCGTTGAAGATCCTGTGGGACTTCCAGATACAGACAGACAGGATGGTAATGGAGAACCAACCAGACATTGTGGTGGTTGATAAAGGGCAGAGGAAAGCCGTGGTGGTGGATGTAGCAATACCAAGTGATGGGAACATCAGAAAGAAGGAGTACCAGGGGCTCAGAGAGGAGCTGGAGAGGGCTTGGAAGGTGAAGGTGACAGTAGTGCACTCGGGGCAGTAACCCCCAAACTGGAGGAGTGGCTACAGCAGATCCCTGGAACAACCTCTGGTAGAGGACCAGGACCCTCAAGCTCCCAGGCCTCTGGTAGAGGACCAGGACCCTCAAGCTCCCAGGCCTCTGGTAGAGGACCAGGACCCTCAAGCTCCCAGGCCTCTGGTAGAGGACCAGGACCCTCAAGCTCCCAGGTCTCTGGTAGAGGACCAGGACCCTCAAGCTCCCAGGCCTCCGGTAGAGGACCATGACCCTCAAGCTCCCAGGCCTCTGGTAGAGGACCCCAGCTTGGAATAGAAAAACAGGTGACTGCCTGCGGAGGGCGAGAGGGGGATTTTATATATCCTTATCTAGCACTTTAATTTTGTGATTTGAGTACTTCAGTTGGATTCTTAACGGGAGATTCTTGTCTTGTTTGCGTCTACTAGTGAAACTGCAGATCATTGTCTGACCAATAAGTCACCAGAAGGATTGAACAGAGCAGAACGTATCAGCTTATTGCAATCAAACTCACTGATTGGTGCCGTCTGAAGCTTTACCAGTATTAATTGAGATGTCCAGTGACGCCGATCAGGCTGAAAGAGACACTCACACACTCACATCTTTTTATACTCATGTAATGCTGAGCGAAAACAACGCAAACTCTACACAGAAAAATCTTGATTCAAGAACTGAGGTTTTTTTTATTGCCCACCCAACAGTGTTTTAAGTATGAACATTGGAACAGTCTAAACCATTCATGAACATACACACCCTCTCAGACAATAAAAAAAAAAGAAAATCAGACAAATGTCTCACTTAAATGCTTAAATTTGTCAATGTTCCCCCAAACAGATATCCCTGTCTCTTGGTCATGTACATCCCTCCACAAAGTTCACAAATGGTCTCCAGACCTTCTCAGAACCTTTTTTTCCCTTTCAGTGTAAATGTAATTCGCTCCCGCGGTAAAGCCGCCATCATTTGCTCTATCCAATGACCAATACTCGCTTCCCTTGTCTCTTTCCATTTTAGTGCAATTAATCTCTTTGCTTGCAACAAACTCGAGTCAATAAACACCTGTCCACATTTTGTAAATCTCAGATTTCCAGGGTTTAATCCCAAAATGTGGAACCCAGGATCCAGAGCTTCCTCTTCAGATCTGATTTCTTTTCAAGGTTCCAGCACTCCTGCCTTCCCTACCACAAAGCCACTGTGTATATTTGTCTACATTACATTTGGTACATGTGTCTGGGATATTTGGGTGCAGTACTGGATTTAAACCACTTGAGCTACAAATCAGTTTGAAGCGTGATAAAGTGGAAAACACGTTGTTCCTCTCATCATTGCAGCCAAAATATCACAATAAAAACTGAAGTCACAAATATTATCAAGGTGAAATATTCCGATGATACGGACTGTCTTCAGTCCGTGTTATTTGGTACATTTCAAGATGTTACGAGATGTGTAGCATGGACCGTAATACCACTGATGACCTGTGGGGGCAACTATCAAAACTCAGTAACCAATCAGGTGTCTAACACTGAGTTCTTTTTTTTAATGAATCAAAACCGCAATACAAATAAAGCTTTCAATTATTCAATTGTTTGTCTTCAAAACTATTTCTATTCAAGAAAATGTTCTCATCTCTCTCTCTCTCTCTCTCTCTCTCTCTCTCTCTCTCACTCGCTCTCTCTCTCTCTCTCTCTCTCTCGGTGCATGCTGGGAGTGTGGAAGGGCTGGGAGCGTGTGTGAGCGGGGAGCGTTTGTCACAGTTTTATGAGATTTTTTTTCTTGTTCTGTTCTTTGTTAATGTTCACAATCACTGTAGTTTAATAATCACAGAGCACCTTTTGTTTTTTTTCAATCTTTCTTGGGGTTCGGTGGGTTTGTGTGGTCCGTGTTTGCCGGGGACTGGCTGCCGCCATGTCGGAGCTCAGGAAGCTCACCCGCATCTCTGCACCTTTCCCCTGCAGCGTGGAGCAGGATGCTCTGGCTGTGGGGGAGAAGGTTGGTTACAGCAGGTGGAGCAGCGTGGAGCAGGATGCTCTGGCTGTGGGGGAGAAGGTTGGTTTCAGCAGGTGGAGCAGGTGGAGCAGGATGCTCTGGCTGTGGGGGAGAAGGTTGGTTACAGCAGGTGGAGCAGGTGGAGCAGGATGCTCTGGCTGTGGGGGAGAAGGTTGGTTTCAGCAGGTGGAGCAGGTGGAGCAGGATGCTCTGGCTGTGGGGGAGAAGGTTGGTTTCAGCAGGTGGAGCAGGTGGAGCAGGATGCTCTGGCTGTGGGGGAGAAGGTTGGATACAGCAGGTGGAGCAGGTGGAGCAGGTTGCTCTGGCTGTGGGGGAGAAGGTTGGATACAGCAGGTGGAGCAGGTGGAGCAGGATGCTCTGGCTGTGGGGGAGAAGGTTGGTTACAGCAGGTGGAGCAGGTGGAGCAGGTTGCTCTGGCTGTGGGGGAGAAGGTTGGATACAGCAGGTGGAGCAGGTGGAGCAGGTTGCTCTGGCTGTGGGGGAGAACGTTGGTTACAGCAGGTGGAGCAGGTGGAGCAGGATGCTCTGGCTGTGGGGGAGAAGGTTGGTTACAGCAGGTGGAGCAGGTGGAGCAGGATGCTCTGGCTGTGGGGGAGAAGGTTGGTTACAGCAGGTGGAGCAGGTGGAGCAGGTTGCTCTGGCTGTGGGGGAGAAGGTTGGTTACAGCAGGTGGAGCAGGTGGAGCAGGATGCTCTGGCTGTGGGGGAGAAGGTTGGTTACAGCAGGTGGAGCAGGTGGAGCAGGTTGCTCTGGCTGTGGGGGAGAAGGTTGGTTACAGCAGGTGGAGCAGGTGGAGCAGGATGCTCTGGCTGTGGGGGAGAAGGTTGGTTACAGCAGGTGGAGCAGGTGGAGCAGGATGCTCTGGCTGTGGGGGAGAAGGTTGATTACAGCAGGTGGAGCAGGTGGAGCAGGATGCTCTGGCTGTGGGGGAGAAGGTTGGTTACAGCAGGTGGAGCAGGTGGAGCAGGATGCTCTGGCTGTGGGGGAGAAGGTTGGTTACAGCAGGTGGAGCAGGTGGAGCAGGATGCTCTGGCTGTGGGGGAGAAGGTTGGTTACAGCAGGTGGAGCAGGTGGAGCAGGTTGCTCTGGCTGTGGGGGAGAAGGTTGGTTACAGCAGGTGGAGCAGGTGGAGCAGGATGCTCTGGCTGTGGAGGAGAAGGTTGGTTACAGCAGGTGGAGCAGGATGCTCTGGCTGTGGGGGAGAAGGTTGGTTTCAGCAGGTGGAGCAGGTGGAGCAGGATGCTCTGGCTGTGGGGGAGAAGGTTGGTTTCAGCAGGTGGAGCAGGTGGAGCAGGATGCTCTGGCTGTGGGGGAGAAGGTTGGTTTCAGCAGGTGGAGCAGGTGGAGCAGGATGCTCTGGCTGTGGGGGAGAAGGTTGGTTACAGCAGGTGGAGCAGGTGGAGCAGGATGCTCTGGCTGTGGGGGAGAAGGTTGGTTACAGCAGGTGGAGCAGGTGGAGCAGGTTGCTCTGGCTGTGGGGGAGAAGGTTGGTTACAGCAGGTGGAGCAGGTGGAGCAGGATGCTCTGGCTGTGGAGGAGAAGGTTGGTTACAGCAGGTGGAGCAGGTGGAGCAGGTTGCTCTGGCTGTGGGGGAGAAGGTTGGTTACAGCAGGTGGAGCAGGTGGAGCAGGATGCTCTGGCTGTGGGGGAGAAGGTTGGTTACAGCAGGTGGAGCAGGTGGAGCAGGTTGCTCTGGCTGTGGGGGAGAAGGTTGGTTACAGCAGGTGGAGCAGGTGGAGCAGGATGCTCTGGCTGTGGGGGAGAAGGTTGGTTACAGCAGGTGGAGCAGGTGGAGCAGGATGCTCTGGCTGTGGGGGAGAAGGTTGATTACAGCAGGTGGAGCAGGTGGAGCAGGATGCTCTGGCTGTGGGGGAGAAGGTTGGTTACAGCAGGTGGAGCAGGTGGAGCAGGATGCTCTGGCTGTGGGGGAGAAGGTTGGTTACAGCAGGTGGAGCAGGTGGAGCAGGATGCTCTGGCTGTGGGGGAGAAGGTTAGTTACAGCAGGTGGAGCAGGTGGAGCAGGATGCTCTGGCTGTGGGGGAGAAGGTTGGTTGCAGCAGGTGGAGCAGGATGCTCTGGCTGTGGGGGAGAAGGTTGGTTACAGCAGGTGGAGCAGGTGGAGCAGGTTGCTCTGGCTGTGGGGGAGAAGGTTGGTTACAGCAGGTGGAGCAGGTGGAGCAGGATGCTCTGGCTGTGGGGGAGAAGGTTGGTTACAGCAGGTGGAGCAGGTTGCTCTGGCTGTGGGGGAGAAGGTTGGTTACAGCGGATGAACGGCGCCGTGGTGGTCTTTGTGGAGGTGGAGAAGAACAACTCTGTAGTGGAGACGGGAATCACCGTGGTGGTCTTTGTGGACCAGGTGGAGAAGGACAACTCCGTGGTGGAGAAGGAATCACCGTGTCGGACAGGTTTGTCCAGGTGCAGCCGCTGTCTCAGCCGGCTGTCCGGGTCATCCTGTCCAATGTCCCTCCTTATGCGCCTGACGAGCTCTTAACTAAGGAGCTTTCCAGATGTGGGACAGTAGTGTCCGGCTACAAAGACATCGCCTCTGGAATTAAGTCTCCGCTGCTGAAACACACGACATGTTTTAGGAGACAAGTCTTTATGATCCTCAATAACCGGTGTGAGGAGCTCAGCCTCCGTTTCCCTGTGAGAGGAAATGATTATGACTAAATTGTCTTCACCAGCTCAGCTGGAATGAAATGTTTCTGTGGCGAGGAGGGACACATGGTGACATCCTGTCCGCTCGGCAGAGTCCCCCGGTGCTGCCGCCGCCCCGCTTCCAGAAGACGGTGAAAGTGAAAGTGTGTCAGACAGCAGTGATATTTCTCAAAAAAACCAAAGTTCTCAAAAAACCAAAAAACCCTACAGTGCAGAACATTTTTAAATCTTTTTACAACAGACAAAAAATCAGCACGGAGTGAAAATAGAGGAGCATTTCCCAGACCTCAGTCTTTTTATTTCCTCGGCCAGACATATGAGCAGCAGACAGTCTGGCCTCACAGCAGGAGGGTTTTAGACTAAGAAAACTTGTGCTGAAAACAAAAAAGCAGCTTAGTGATGAAGCTGACAGCCAAGTTTATTTTAACTAATGTTATTGTTTTTATCCTGGTTTTAAACATCTCCTTTATTATGGATGTTTTTAAACTGGGTACTTTAAATGTAAACGGAGCCAGAGATCTGAGGAAAAGACAAACAAGAGACAGAGACACTTAAAAAGATAGACGTCCTGTTCCTTCAGCAAACACATAGTGATTTTAGCAATGAGGCTGAGTGGAGGAGGAGTGGAAAGGGGAGGCCATTTTGAGTCACCACACTTCTCTCAGTGGAGGAGTGGGCCTCCTCTTCTCTAGTGGAGGAGTGGGCCTCCTCTTCTCTAGTGGAGGAGTGGGCCTCCTCTTCTCTAGTGGAGGACTGGACCTCCTCTTCTCTAGTGGAGGAGTGGGCCTCCTCTTCTCTAGTGGAGGACTGGACCTCCTCTTCTCTAGTGGAGGAGTGGGCCTCCTCTTCTCTAGTGGAGGACTGGGCCTCCTCTTCTCTAGTGGAGGACTGGGCCTCCTCTTCTCTAGTGGAGGAGTGGGCCTCCTCTTCTCTAGTGGAGGAGTGGGCCTCCTCTTCTCTAGTGGAGGAGTGGACCTCCTCTTCTCTAGTGGAGGACTGGGCCTCCTCTTCTCTAGTGGAGGAGTGGGCCTCCTCTTCTCTAGTGGAGGAGTGGGCCTCCTCTTCTCTAGTGGAGGACTGGACCTCCTCTTCTCTAGTGGAGGACTGGACCTCCTCTTCTCTAGTGGAGGACTGGACCTCCTCTTCTCTAGTGGAGGAGTGGGCCTCCTCTTCTCTAGTGGAGGACTGGGCCTCCTCTTCTCTAGTGGAGGACTGGGCCTCCTCTTCTCTAGTGGAGGAGTGGGCCTCCTCTTCTCTAGTGGAGGAGTGGGCCTCCTCTTCTCTAGTGGAGGACTGGGCCTCCTCTTCTCTAGTGGAGGAGTGGGCCTCCTCTTCTCTAGTGGAGGACTGGACCTCCTCTTCTCTAGTGGAGGAGTGGGCCTCCTCTTCTCTAGTGGAGGAGTGGGCCTCCTCTTCTCTAGTGGAGGACTGGGCCTCCTCTTCTCTAGTGGAGGAGTGGGCCTCCTCTTCTATAGTGGAGGAGTGGGCCTCCTCTTCTCTAGTGGAGGAGTGGGCCTCCTCTTCTCTAGTGGAGGACTGGACCTCCTCTTCTCTAGTGGAGGAGTGGGCCTCCTCTTCTCTTGTGGAGGACTGTGTCTCCTCTTCTCTAGTGGAGGAGTGGGCCTCCTCTTCTCTAGTGGAGGAGTGGGCCTCCTCTTCTCTAGTGGAGGAGTGGGCCTCCTCTTCTCTCAGTTGAGGAGTGGGCCTCCTCTTCTCTAGTGCAGGAGTGGGCCTCCTCTTCTCTAGTGGAGGAGTGCACCTCCTCTTCTCTAGTGGAGGACTGGACCTCCTCTTCTCTAGTGGAGGACTGGACCTCCTCTTCTCCTCCTTCTAACCCGACTCACTGGAGGTCCAGCACTGTGTAGGGGAGGTTTTAGTTAAAGCTCAGTTCCACCATTTGAAATGTATTTTTATCCCCCGCCGTAGCCGATAGGCCCTGAAGGGGGATCTTGAAACAGTCTCCGTACGTCCGTCCGTTCGAACGTTTCTACCTATATCTCGGCAACCCCTGGGCCCACAGTGACCAAACTTCACATGTGGATACATCTCAGAGGGGGAAGGGATACCATGGTGACCTTGACCTAATTTGCATATTAAGTAGGTCACAGGGTCACGAAGTGCTTAAAAACACATTTTGGGCTCTGGAGGCCTAGGTTTTTGAGCTAGGGCTCTGAAATTTTATACACACCTACTAGTACTCTGGGGACACCCTCCAGCATACCAAGTGACCTGACCTTGACCTTGGCCTTGAAGATTGGTAGGGTCTGAAGTTTGCTCGTCATGGTTGCAAAATTACGGAGCCCCTCTGGTGACATTGGTGAAAAAAAAAATTAGTGCAACACTAGGCATACTCCTTTGCTACTACAAGAAATATTAAAGAATATTACTGTAGGAATTTGGAGAAAAGTACTCTTAAACTTGAATCTGTTGGTTGAAAATAATGATCTCTCGCCTGTTTTCAAAATGCAATAAAAAGGAATCCTTCATAGGTTTATGCCTGATTCCACTTCAAGGCAATACTAGACATACTCCTTTGTTATTGCAAGCAATATCGAAGAATATTACTGTAGGGATTTGGAGTAAAGTACTCATAAACTTGGAGCAAATTAACAAAAATAATGATTTCTCACACCTGTTTTCAAATTCCAATTAAAAAAGATTCTTCATAGGTTTATGCATGATTTCACTTCAGTGCAATACTATATATTATAGTCATTTACCAGTACCAGTAAGATCAAAGAATATTACTGTAGAAATTTGGAGAAAAGTAATGTCAAACTTGGATCTGTTGGTCGAAAATAATGGTCTTGCCTTCATTAATTTGCTCCAAGTTTAAAAGTACTTTTCTCCAAATTCTTACAGTGATATTCTTTGATGCTGCTTGTAGTAGTAAAGGAGTATGTCTAGTACTGCCTGAAGTGGAATCAGGCATAAACCTATTAAGGATTCCATTTTATTGCCGTTTGAAATTAGATGAGACCATCATTTTCGATCAACACATCCAAGTTTAAGAGTACTTTTCTCCAAATTTCTACAGTAATGTTCTTTCATATTTCTTGTAGTAACAAAGGAGTATGCCTAGTATTGCGCTGAAGTGAAATTGGGTGTAAACCTATGAAGGATTCCGTTTTATTGCATTTTGAAATCAGACCATCTGTCTTTCTGTCAGCATTGTGGCCGTACGTTGACCTGTGTTTTACCGTAAAGGCGTTAATAAAAGCGCAGTTAAAATTCACGTGACGGCAGTTTAATAACGCGTGGCCACGAGTTATTTATCTTGTTCCCACGCCTTAATAACGCGTGGTCACGAGTTATTTATCGTGTTCCCACGCCTTAATAACGCGTGGCCATGCGATTAAGCAAGAAATTTTTTTTCACCAATGTCACCAGAGGGGCTCCGTAAAAAATACATGTATTTTCATATAAACATTTCTCCTAATTTCTCAGCAGTTCCTGGGCCCACAGTCACCAAACTTCACACATGGACACTCCACCTGGGGAGAAGGGGAACCATGGTGACCATGACCTAATTTGCATATCAGGTCACAGGGTCACTAAGTGCATAAAAACACCTTTTGGCCTCTGGAGACGTATTTTGACATAGCTTATGAAGAAGACCTTTCAGATTCTACATAATTATCTACTAGGACCCATGGAACACCCTCTAGTGTACCAAGTGTGCTGCCTTAGAGCTGGCTTTGTGAGAAAATATAAAGCCCTCCGGCGGGGGATTAGCCGAGCAACGGCCTTCTTGTTATTAACTGTTATGCCCCAACAGTGCAGAGAGGAAGCAGTTTGTCCTCAAGTTAACTGAGGTGGTAAGTGGGTGTGGGTCGGAGGACTATTTGTCTCTGGGTGGGGATTTTAACTGTAAGGAAGATGCAACCATGCAGAGCCTCATCCAGCCTCTCAGCAGCTGGTCCACTCTCAGGACATAGTGGACGTCTGGAGGACAGTCCAACCTTAAAGCAGCTGGTCCACTCTCAGGACATAGTGGACGTCTGGAGAAGGACAGACTGCCGTCAGTATACCTGGTCCCACTTTAGAAAGAGCAGGATCTCCTCAGCCAGGTTGGATCGTATTTATTGTTTTAAACATCATTGACGTGTGACATTTTACCTGTTGGTTTTACTGATCATTGTTTACTAACTGGAACATTTGAGAGAGTCTACAGGCTTTTGAAAGCCTCAAAAGTTAAAATCATAGCTTTAGCCGACCTGCTGAACGTCAAAGTGCAGGGCGCACTGGTCCGGTCCCGGTACCAACATATCACTGAGATGGATGCTCCCTCTAGCTTCTTCTTCAGCCTGGGAAAAAAGAATGGCCAGGGGAAAGTGGTCCACGCACTGCTCTCAGACACGGGACAGGAGATCTGGGAACCAAGCCAGATGACGTGTCCCTGTACAACAACGAGTACAAGGAGGAGCAAGGTCTCCTCGAGGGGTTCCTGAGGGAACTGCCTCAAGTCTCCGAGGAGACCAACGAACATCTGGAGGCCTGCCTAGAAATGCAGGAGCTGCGGGCTGCACTGCAGGTAATGCCAATGGGCAGGTCTCCCGGGATTGACGGGCTCACCGCTGAGTTTTACAAAACGTTCTGGGACATCCTGGGCAAGGATGTCCTGGACGTGTTCAACGAATGTCTGGCCTCTGGTTCCATGCCAGTGTCCTGCAGGAGGGCAGTCCTTACTCTGCTCCCTAAGAAAGGGAACCTGCAGGACATCAAAAACTGGCGCCCCGTGCCATTGCTCTGTGTGGACTACAAACTCCTTTCCAAGGTCCAGGCCTCCAGGCTGGGGAGAGCTATGGAGCAGGTCATCCACCGGGATCAGACCTACTGTGTCCCCGGCAGGTCCATGGTGGATAATATCCACCTGATTCGGGGTATTTTGGAAGTCTCTAGTTCTTTGGATATAGATGCTGGTCTGATTTCAGTAGACCAGGAAAAGGCTTTTGACCATGTTGAACACGACTTCCTTTGAAGGGTCATGGAAAGCTTCGGTTTCAGCGCTGGTTTTATAGCCAAGATCAAGGTGCTGTACAGGGACCTTGAGAGTGTGCTGAAGTTCAACGGCAGTCTGTGTGCTCCTTTTAGAGTGTGTAGAGGTGTCAGGTCTGTCTGGGATGCTCTATGCACTCTCTCTGGAACCCCTCCTCAATAAGATACCTTCTAGTGTGGGGGGGGTGTTTTTACCGGGTTTTAGTGAAGGCATGATTTTATCCGCCTATGCGGATGACCACATTGTTCTTATCAGGAACCAGTAAGAAATTGACCTTTTAAGTAAAGTAATCAGAGATTTTAATGTGACATCAGCAGCGAGGGTCAACTGGGAAAAAAGTGAAGCCCTCGCTGTCGGCAGGTGGCATGGCGGTCTCCCAGTTCTTCCCCAGAATTTAACCTGGAAAAGAAATGGTTTAAAATACTTAGGGATACATGTAGGTGAAGAACATTTTGTTCAGAAGAACTGGGAGACCGTCATGGAAAAGATTGAGGGTAAGCTCTCCAAGTGGAGGTGGCTCCTCCCAAAGATGTCACTCCGAGGCAGGGTTCTTGTTTTAAATAATCTTGTAGCATCCCAGCTGTGGCATCGGCTCACCAGTGTAGACCCTCCTCCAGGTCTCCTGGCTCAAATTCATAAGAAAATGGTGGATTTCTTCTGGGATGGTCTGCACTGGGCACCACAAGGGGTGCTCTTTTTAGACAGAGAGCCCGCCGCCTTACACCGCGGGCAACTCCAGAGAAGTGGAGTGTCCAGACCCTGTGGAGGAGCTGGGTTCCAGAGTCCAAGCTGTGAGTGGAGGCGAGCCCGACTATATCTAGACGGTATCTCTCAGCCTCTCCCACAAGCTCAGGCTCCTTCCCCCCCAGCGAGGTCACGTTCCATGTCCTGAAAACCAGATTATATGTCCGGGGATCGGGTCGTCGAGGCCCCTGCCGTCGACTGCCACCCAATCCACACTGCACCCGACCCCTACGGCAGCCTCTGTGGGTGGTGGGTCCACAGGAGGATGAGGAGGAGGGGCCCGCGTCGTCCCTTTGGGCTAAGCCTGGCCGAGTCCCGCGGGCAAGAACCCGGCCACCAGGGGCTCGCACTCTCTCTGGAATACGAGCCTCGACCCCAGGCCTGGCTCCAGGGAGGGGCCCCGGCTGCGCCAAAGAAATTGTTGACAAAAGACATTATCAAGGATATTTAGAATGACTGAATAAAGAACAATAAAATTATTTTGCCTTTTTGTGTTTTCTGCTTTGTATTGTTGCTTTATGGAGTACTTTGTATTTCACTTCAACTGTACTGTGGACATCTCAGAGCGAAGGTGGTATATTTATTGACATTCCTCCAGGTGTAAATCTATGTGATCCAGCAGAACAAGAACCAAAGCAGCACAATGATTAATGAATAATGACCACTAACAGAATAAGACAAAAGAAAAGATGAAATGGAATCTGGAGTAATATAGATTAAAGTAACAGTGTATACAGTTTAAATAACAGTGAAAGTACATCATGTGTACACTCATGGTAGAACACAAAAATAGCTATGACATTGTCAGGGTAGTGGAACTCAATTGCACGGCAGACAAGAAGCTCAGTTCAAAAGTGTTTAATATCAAAACATCGGCAGAAGCTAAGTCAGGCAGTCCAAGATCAAAACCAGCACAGGCGATAGAGGAGGAAATCCAGCAGATGTCGGGCAGGTAGGAGGTAAAAACACAAAGACAACACAAGGAAAAATGTCGGGAACGACTGGTGTGAGAACACAGACGAACTGGCAACCAGAGCTACAAGAGAGGGCATGAGAAAGTGATATCCCTTTCTCACGTTAACACAAAGACTGAGGGACACCGGCACACAGTGTTGACGAGGGAGGGGGTGCTTGTAAACATTTGGAGATTGTGTTGGGAGGAGTGGTGGCGTCGCGTCAGCCACACTGACGTGGCTGGGACAGAGTGCGCGTTGCCATGAAGGTGGACACTGGACAACAATAGCTCAGGTCGGTAGTGCGGTACCCACTACACCCTGTATCAGTGGAACACAGTATGTTGTAAAGGCAAAAACTCCCCACACAGCTCACCTCACGCACTTCCTGCTCCTGCCCGTCAGCCTGTTCCTCGCTGGAGGAGCTGTAGTTCAGTGGGCAGACTGCAGGAGGAACAGTCCACGTGTATTGTTGGGTGTAAATATGTATAGTGGGGAGTTGGTGACATATCACTGTAATGTAGTGTATATATCTTGTATATAATTATGCTTCTCTGATGGACGTGTACTATATTCATGTATTTTTTCAGTTAGGTTAATTTAGGGTAAGTTAAACACCTGTTTGTTTCAGCCCAGCACGTCCTGAGGGTGGGGCGGGGCCTATTTAAAGAGGCCCGCTGTCAGTGTCTGGATGACTGAGAGACTGAGAGGAAACAAGTCTTTGTCTGCTGGCCTGTTGTGAGGCTGCAAGTAAAAGTGTTTGTGAACGTTTGTGAAGAGAAAATTTTAAATAAATCCAAGTTTAATTTTTGAAAACACCGTCTACCCTCTCATCCTTGCCGCATCATCTCTCCCAACACCCGCCGACCACATCCAGAGTCGGGGGTCCGCCTCGGGAACCACACAGAGGGAACTAAATACAAACACTAATGACAATTACCAACAGCTGTGATCAGGAGGGGGAAGCAGGAGAGCACGGGGCGGAGCGAAGGAGGACACAGGAGGAGTGAAAGCTCTCAGGAAGGGAGGGGTGAGTGAGAGCAGGATCATCACAGACATGTTGGCTTAGAAAATAAGTCATTTTAAGAAAAAGAGCATTTTAACTGACTAGCCTCAAGCTGATTTATAATGTAAACATACTTGAGCCATATATATCATAAGGTATTTTAGAAAAGTGAGTACACCTCTCACATTTCTGTCAACATTTATATCTTTCAATGGGACACTGAAGAAATGTGTCGTCTCTTCAGAGTCCATTCATAAGATTAATTAAATATTTACAGATGTGTGAGGGTGTACTCACTTTTGTGAGATACTGTACATATCACCCACCTTTATACAATAAAAACAAACATTCTAGTATTTATAGAGAGGCGGTGGGATTTGACAAGTTACACTTCTTGTTTGTTTGGTGAGAGATCGTTTGATTATTATGAACTGTTTATTTGATGTTGTGCATGTTTGAAATAAACAACGCAATTTATAAATGATTAAACTCTAAAATGCCGGAGTATAGATCTATGATTTTTCACACCGTAGTAATAAACTGTTCAAGTCACGAGCTCCCTCTGCATTTTTCTCAGATCAAAAATACTGCATGAAGATATTATTACTGGTTGTTGTTATGCCCCAGACTAGGAGAAAGTAGCTTTTAATGTTGTGTTGTTGACTAATTAATGCATTAGGAATTTTCCAAGAGCATTTCATTCTGTCCCATTTTATTTTGAATTGTCTCGTTTTATTTTGAATGAGCACTTCCTGTCTGACAGTGGAGAGAGCCTGAGAGTGGAGGTTCTGCAGCCAGACACTCTTGAACGTATTGAGAATAGCGTCCTACAGCTGCATTTCTAGTTTATTCAATCTGATTTTCTATTGTAATCCTGCTCAGTAATCCCAGTTTTTATCCAATATACCTGTAACGAGATTATAGTTACATATTTTGTATCCTAATTACGTAATGTAGTCCGTTACTACCTAACTCTGTAAATAGGGAAAAACAAACAGCTCAGATTTCTAAGAGCGGATAAAAGATAAAAGAACTAAAACTACATAAAACAAAACAAAAATAATACATAATAACCAAAACAAAAAAGGGAAAACATAAAGGTGAAAGTTAATATTAGAGTTAAAGTGTTTCTAGCATTAGAAAATTCACAGCAGCTATAAATAGCGAAAGCACCTCAAATAAAATTGCCAAAATGAGAAAAATATGTGAGAAAAAAGAAAACATCCTTGAAAATTGGCTAAAAAAGCAAAAGAAATGTAATAAAATATATCTAAATTATAGCTATTGAATGTCATGTATAGAACATCAGTTTTTTGTGTGTAGTTTTAGTAATAGTTTTAAGTGTTTTGTTTTTTCTTCATTTCATATTTTAACATGTTTTGTGGCTCCAGAAAATTTTATTTGGTATAAAATCACAGGAATGGTTGCAGACCTGTGGTTCCGGGGCACGCAGGAAGTGTGTTTGGGCCTTTCCTGTTTACGGTTGTGCTTGAGTCAAGAAAATATCCAGAAATGTTAATATTTTATTTGTAAAAATTTGCATTGTGAAGAGTTTGCTGGCAGCAGTCTTGCTACGATTTGATTGGGAGGACAGAAACAGCTGCCCGCTCCTGTCCTTTCTGCCATGAACAACATTTGCACTCAAGGCTCACAGTAAATTGTGTAAATTCTCGTTGCTGTGCCTTGTTTCCATGTCAGCGTCTCTGTACCAAGTGTCATCTGAATGTCAGGGCTTGTGCTGTAGGTGCAGGGACTTTTCAGGCTGGATGCTTGAACCCAGCCTTGGGTTTTGAGAGTGCAGATGCCTGGAGGAGCTCCATTCCCCGAAGCGTCCCCGGAGACGAACCTGACAGAGAAAAGCCATAAGACAAGCTTCAAAGGACACACAGAGATTGCCTGCCTCTCCGCCGCATCACCCCCAGCTCGCTGCTGCTCGCCTTCATTCATACGTCAGAAATGATGAGATGGAGGCGTGCAAGTAGGGAGGAGAGGATGGGTACATTTGCAATGCCATTCCCTTGAGGGGCTGGAAAATTGCCTCCATTTGGATGGGCCGTCGGTGGCCGGAGGGCTCGTCGTCTCAGGCAGCGGCATCGCCATTCCTGCATCCCTCTGATTTTCCTCAGTGGATCCTCCAGCCTCGCCATATGCTGTCTGTGCCTGGCAGAAACCCAGACCAGAGCGCACACCCTGTGGGTAATCTGCCCACCGGCGCCCCTTTGATCAGAGTCGACACCCCAGGCGTGGCCGTGGCGCAGATCCACCAGACAGTCCCGGCCGGTCGGTGCTGGAGAGCAACACAAGCTGTGTTTACACTGACCTGCTAAGAAGAAATAACCGTTCATTTGTATCTCACAGCATGTGACTGAAAATACTTGCATTTCTTTCAACGAGCACTCTTCCTGCAGAGGCTTGTTCACATTTTAGTCTTCAAGCTTCTGACACAAAGCGTATTCTCCCTCTTCTTCATCACTTCTCTGGTACAATTTCCATGTTTCGAGGCAAAGACGGTGCGAGAAGGTGTCAACCTATCTGAATATGGTATTTATTTGGACAACTGAAGCTGTGAATAAGAAAAGGTTAATTTGCATTGAAAGCTGGATGGAGGTTCCTTTTCATCATCTGGCACCTCTGAGCATAATACAGATTAACCTGCACAACCTGAAGGACAAAGAATATGAACTGATTCAAATTCCTATCGAGGATATGAGCGTGCTCGGATTAACAGTGAAGAGGAATAAATGGGAACACTTGCAAGCAGAGAGACGTGATATTCAGCCAGATGAAATGTGAATTGCAATCAATTCCAACCCTCAAATCCAGGCTGAGCATCTATAGTTATTGATAATATTCACAAAACAGATCATCTGATGATGAGGGAACTAAAAGAAATGAACGATGGGAGACCCTCCTCTTCACAGAACTTGTCCCACTGTCATAGGAGACACCTGAATACACAACAAACCTTTCCAGTGTTATTCCCACGAAAAAAGACCTAACTGTATAGAAGCTTGTCTTTAAGGAGTCCTATTCACCAGGCTTTAAACGCTTCCTCATGGCTCCGCCCACACATGCTTGGGAAGAGGAGGAAGTCCTTCCTCCCGTGGCACCATGTGCCAGAGCAGAGCTGCCTGATTGTGGGAGGAGTCAAAGGGGAGGAGCCTACCTTGATTGGGATTGGCTGAACCCCCGATGACACTATATAGGGTTTGATTTCTGATTGTCTGCTTGGAGCAACACACTTTTTAAAAGAGGAGAGAGAGAGAGAGAGAGAGAGAGAGAGAGAGAGAGAGAGAGAGAGGACACACTGTCTTCACCTCTGGGGCGTCGGTCCAGGTATGGGGACGATTAGTTCTGCTGGAAAACCTTTAGAAAATAAATTACCAGAGACTATCCGAGGTATGAATGAAAACTTACAACAAACAAAAACATCTTTAGACACAAAAACCTTCCTGAGCTGATCACAGTGCAGCTGGTAAAGTCAATTACAACCAATCACAAAGGATCCAGCAGTTAGAGAAGATAGTCGAATGCACCACAGACTGCTCCAGTCTTACAAGGCACCTGAACGCACCACAGACTGCTCCAGTCTTATTAAAGACACCCGAATGCAGCACAGACTGCTCCAGTCTTATTAAAGACACCTGAATGCACCACAGACTGCTCCAGTCTTATTAAAGACACCCGAATGCACCACAGACTGCTCCAGTCTTATTAAAGACACCCGAATGCACCACAGACTGCTCCAGTCTTATTAAAGACACCCGAATGCACCACAGACTGCTCCAGTCTTACAAGGCACCTCAACGCACCACAGACTGCTCCAGTCTTACAAGGCACCTGAATGCACCACAGACTGCTCCACTCTTATTAAAGACACCCAAACGCACCACAGACTGCTCCAGTCTTACAAGACACCTGAACGCACCACAGACTGCTCCATGCTTATAGAAGACACCTGAAGGCACCACAGACTGCTCCAGTCTTATTAACGACACCTGAAGGCACCACAGACTGCTCCAGTCTTATTAAAGACACCTGAACGCTCCACAGAATGCTCCAGTCTTATTAACGACACCTGAAGGCACCACAGACTGCTCCAGTCTTATTAAAGACACCTGAACGCACCACAGACCGCTCCACTCTTAATAAAGACACCCGAAGGCACCACAGACTGCTCCAGTCTTACGAGACACCTGAACGCACCACAGACTGCTCCATGCTTATAGAAGACACCTGAAGGCACCACAGACTGCTCCATGCTTATAGAAGACACCTGAAGGCACCACAGACTGCTCCAGTCTTATTAAAGACACCTGAACGCACCACAGACTGCTCCAGTCTTATTAAAGACACCCGAAGGCACCACAGACTGCTCCACTCTTATTAAAGACACCCAAATGCACCACAGATTGCTCCAGTCTTATTAAAGACACCCGAAGGCACCACAGACTGCTCCAGTCTTATTAAAGACACCCGAAGGCACCACAGACTGCTCACTCTTATAAAAGATACCTGAACGCAGTACAGACTGCTGAAATCAGTCTCTGGCCCCTTTTACAGCGTTTTAATTGAAATGTAAGCGTTCTGAGGAAAGGCGACAGTGCTAACCACTCACACAACGTGTCACATTCAAACTGGAAAACTGTGGAAAATTCATATCAAAAGAACATAAATTAAAAACAAACAAAAACATCTATTGGGCAGCGATTATTACGAGTTTGAAATGGTTTGTTTACAGCATTATGAATCTGGACGGTAAACACTATCACGTGTTCAGGTTGATGAAACCAGCAAGATAAAGCTGCTTTCTGAACAAGTGCCACAAGGCAACATTCACTGCCTTCTCATTCTGCAGTAATTATTTTAAATGAGATAAAGACAACCTCAGCCCCGTGTGATTAGTCCAGCGTTGATGTGTTTGTCCGATTGAGGAGGATGGGGTGGAAGGAGAGAACGCTATTGTCTGCATTAATGCATCTTATATTCTCCCTCCGAGGAAACAGGCGCAGGGAGAGCAGATCCAGGCTGGTGTTTGTTTTACACTCTCTCACTCAAAGAGAAATATTCATTAGGTCTTCCTCAGATAGAGTGAGGCGGGGCGGGGGGGGGGGGGGATACAAACTGCATGCAAGTGTGTATTTGGAAGAATATTCTTCTGTTACCAAACGTGATGAGAGAACATCAGCATGCCAGCAAACAATGGTGGTATCACGGAGCAGCAGGCAGCATTAGGCCACGGCAAAAGTGTATCTGGGTACATTAGTTTTAAGTAATGCATGCCCTGAGCGCTGGCGAGCTTTCCAGTGAGGTAATGTGAGCGTCAAATGAGAGTTATAATCATGGTGCGGGTGGAGGGAGGGAGAAATGCCTCACCATCACCGACGGATTCCTCCGATTTATGATCACTCATTCTGACAAATGGAGAATAATTCATAAGTCTCCGTGCCGATCTTTGTCCAACATGATCCCTGTGACTTATTTCACCTCTGAAGAGTTGGAAATGCGGTGGATTGTTTGCTGCTGGTTTATAATCAGAAGCTATTTTTGGACAACCCTGATGCAGCTCGTTTTTCAAATGCTCACATGTGTTTCTGTTAAAAAGTCTAAGTTGGGAAATCAATTTTCTTATCGATTTTTAGTTTTCTTGTTCACATTCAAGCTGCACTTTCAATTTAAGGATCATTTCTGGGCATGCTTCAGTCTGGTATCACAGAATTGATTCATCCATCTTCTATACCTCTGACGCAGTTCAGGGCCGGAGTAGATCCCTCCTAACAGGAGAAGGCAGGCTCCACCATCCCCTTTAGGCAGGGAGCCGTCCAGCCGTCATTTGGACGGTCAATTTTCCGAAACGACTTGCACTGAAAATATCAGACGTGTTTGTCAAAGCCTCCAAAATATGTGTATAATGTCCATCACTACTTGTCACCATCTAATTGGGCCTGAATTCATCTTTTTTCATCAAAATATAGCAAATTATCAGCTGCAGGAAACAACTCACAAATGCCTTCCGGTTTTGTATTATGCTCAGTGACGAGCAACGTGATTGGTCAGTTGATACCATGTGGTCCATACCTTTTGAAAGGCAGCCTTTAATTGGTTCGTCATTCTCTGACGTGTTCAAACGCCACGGCAGAGGGGAGGAATTCTTTTCAAAATGGAGAAGCCCCTGGCTGTGTGAGTGGAGCCCACGTTGAGGTGGGTCGTGGGAGACGAGCGTCGCAGTGTGATGCTTCACGTCTTCCCTTCACTGAAGTGTTGTGCCGCATTCCATAAGAACAAGCAGAAGGTTCAGCTCACTGGGCTCCTGCCTGATAACATGACAGCAGTTTCTTTGGCTGCGCATGCACAGCTACAGCTACAGGTACAGCTACAGGTACAGCTACAGGTACAAGTACAGCTACAGGTACAGCTACAGGCACAGCTACAGCTACAGCTACAGGTACAGGTACAGCTACCGTTACAGGTACAAGTACAGCTACAGCTACCGCTACAGGTGCAAGTACAGCTACAGGTATAGGTACAGGTACAGCTACAGTTACAGCTACAGCTACAGCTACAGCTACAGGTACAGGTACAGCTGCAGGTACAGGTTCAGGTACAGCTACAGTTACAGCTACAGCTACAGCTACAGCTACAGGTACAGGTACAGCTGCAGGTACAGGTTCAGGTACAGCTACAGTTACAGCTACAGCTACAGCTACAGGTACAGGTACAGCTGCAGGTACAGGTTCAGCTACAGCTACAGCTACAGCTACAGGTACAGGTACAGCTGCAGGTACAGCTACAGGTACAGCCACAGGTACAGGTACAGGTACAAGTACAGCTACAGCTACAGGTACAGGTACAGGTACAAGTACAGGTAAAAAGTCACAATGTAGTATGTATAGTCCAGGAATCATTAGAATGCACGTCGGTCTCCATCTATTTTCTAATAGATCTTTACTTGATGTGCCTCGGTGGAAACAATCTTCTGCTCCTCCATATTTTCCAGAACAAACCAAACATGGATGGTTTGCAGAGTGACCTTGATGACAGATTGGACTTTACCAATAGGGAGTGTTTGTTCTTCTGCATTTGGTCCTGCGACCTTCGGCCCAGAGTAAAACAAAGATTGTTTCCTGGTAGTCACAGTCCCATTATGAATGAAAGGACGTCTTCAGGATCCTGACGAAATGAATCAATGAAGGCTTTTCTGGCCAAATGGCTTTTTCTCTGGTCTGTTGGTGAAGTGACCACAGTGGCCAAGGACAGCCGACTGAAGACTGACAGACTAACTTATTTTCTCACCTTGAAAAGATAAATCTCTCACAAAGTGATTGTCCTCCTCCGCCTTGGAGACAATGAGGCTGATGGAGTGTCACCACAGCAAGTCGCAGAGACGTGTTTCAAATCAGACAAAAGAGGAGGAATTGACAGGTGTCGGTAGAAGAGAAGAGGAGTCAGCCCACAGCTATATTCTGCTATCTTTAAATGCGCCTCCTTGCCCAGCCCCCCCAAATTCCATCCACATCATCCTTCAATCTTCATCCCGCCGCTCCCCCGGTTTATCGATTTTCTATTTTCCCTTCTCTGCCCCCCTCCTCTCCCCTCTGTCCTCCAGCCCTCCCTCATCTTCTCAAACACTTCCCTCAGTTCAGCCCACGTCTGAGCTTCTTCTGTTCTCTCTCTCCCTCCCTCTTTGACTCCATCTGGTCAGAGTTTCTCCTCTTTGACAAGGTCGAGGCCTCAGCCGTGCTCGGAGCTGCTTAAGGCTGGTAAATGGAGATGTAATGTAATAGAGCGGTGGGGTAATAGAATCTATACGGGCCGGGTCTGATCTTGTTAGAGTGCCGGTGCTGGAGAGGCTCCGTCGGGATCCTGAAGGTCTGCGTGAAGAACTGTTGCAGACTTTTAACTTTGAGATGCACCCGGAGAAAAGTGGAAGGATAAAAGATTCCCTCTGCGTCCCGGACATGAACTGTAGAATACAGACCTGCATGTCGCTCACTTTGATGGAAGCTCAAGTTGGATAAAACAGACCTTATATTTACGCAGGGTGTGGCTTGAGGAGCTTGTTGTGGAAAGATGTCAGCAGTGGACAGAGGGACAAATGTCGTCTGCAAATCAAATAATGTGTTTAATTTAATGGTGTGGTGTGAAGAAATAAACATTATCCACCCTCTACTGTAATCCACACACTGGGATTAGCATCTCAGTTGCACAAAGCAGATTCCTGTTTAAAGTTGAGACATTAGTTAACTCCACTGAACAAAAATAAAAATACTTTTTATACATATACTGTATTCCTTTAGCCTAGGAAACACTGATGCTTCCTATAGAGCCTCCTTTAGCCTAGGAAACACTGATGCTTCCTTTAGAGCCTCCTTTAGCCTAGGAAACACTGATGCTTCCTATAGAGCCTCCTTTAGCCTAGGGAACACTGATGCTTCCTGCAGCCTAGGAAACACTGATGCTTCCTTTAGAGCCTCCTTTAGCCTAGGAAACACTGATGCTTCCTGCAGCCTAGGAAACACTGATGCTTCCTATAGAGCCTCCTTTAGCCTAGGAAACACTGATGCTTCCTTTAGAGCCTCCTTTAGCCTAGGAAACACTGATGCTTCCTTGAGAGCCTCCTTTAGCCTAGGAAACACTGATGCTTCCTTTAGAGCCTCCTTTAACCTAGGAAACACTGATGCTTCCTTTAGCCTAGGAAACACTGATGCTTCCTTTAGAGCCTCCTTTAGCCTAGGAAACACTGATGCTTCCTTTAGCCTAGGAAACACTGATGCTTCCTTTAGAACCTCCTTTAGCCTAGGAAACACTGATGCTTCCTTTAGCCTAGGAAACACTGATGCTTTCTTTAGAGCCTCCTTTAGCCTAGGAAACACTGATGCTTCCTTTAGCCTAGGAAACACTGATGCTTCCTTTAGAACCTCCTTTAGCCTAGGAAACACTGATGCTTCCTTTAGAGCCTCCTTTAGCCTAGGAAACACTGATGCTTCCTTTAGAACCTCCTCTAGCCTAGGAAACACTGATGCTTCCTTTAGAGCCTCCTTTAGCCTAGGAAACACTGATGCTTCCTTTAGCCTAGGAAACACTGAGGCTTCCTTTAGAGTCTCCTTTAGCCTAGGAAACACTGATGCTTCCTTTAGCCTCAGAAATACTGATGCTTCCTTTAGCCTAGGAAACACTGATGCCTCATTTAGCCTAGGAAACACTGATGCTTCCTTTAGCCTAGGAAACACTGATGCTTCCTATAGAACCTCCTTTAGCCTAGGAAACACTGATGCTTCCTTTAGAACCTCCTTTATCCTAGGAAACACTGATGCCTCCTTTAGCCTAGGAAACACCGATGCTTCCTTTACCAAAGGAGAGCAGCATTTAAAGGGCCGGCTTCAGGAAAACTCAGGATGAGTGAAAAGAAGCAGATCATGTAAGTTACCAAAATAATAATCTGCTGGAACAACTTGAAATCATCCAGAACCCAAGTCCCAACTAGGAACATTCTGGATGCAGTAGAACCGACACAGTAAAATTTTTCATTTATTCAATAGAACCCACATCCCAACTAGGAATGTTCTGGATGCAGTAGAACCGACACAGTGAAGTCCAGTTTTAGTGTTTGATTGGTTCTTTATTCACCTGCAGCTGTTTACCTTGAGTTCCTCTTTTTCTTTGATTCCATTGAAACCTTGTGATATTTGACTTCATGTCAGTGGTTGGAGCTGCAGGGGAAAGTGACAGAATCTCCTTTATTACTATTTTTGATCACTTTTACACTTTTTTCACCACAACAGACGTCACTAACCTTCACCTCCGTCCAATATTATTACGCCCCCGAGTGGAGGTGTGGGCTGACTGTCACAATGTGAGTGCCTGTCCTAACTCCTTTAGTCAGTCTTCTAACACCTTCCCTTAACTCCTTTAGTAAGTCTCCTAACACCTTTCCTTAACTCCTTTAGTCAGTCTTCTAACACCTTCCCTTAACTCCTTTAGTAAGTCTTCTAACACCTTCCCTTAACTGCTTTAGTAAGTCTTCTAACACCTTCCCTTAACTCCTTTAGTAAGTCTTCTAACACCTTCCCTTAACTGCTTTAGTAAGTCTTCTAACACCTTCCCTTAACTCCTTTAGTCAGTCTTCTAACACCTTCCCTTAACTCCTTTAGTCAGTCTTCTAACACCTTCCCTTAACTCCTTTAGTAAGTCTCCTAACACCTTTCCTTAACTCCTTTAGTCAGTCTTCTAACACCTTCCCTTAACTCATTTAGTAAGTCTCCTAACACCTTTCCTTAACTCCTTTAGTCAGTCTTCTAACACCTTCCCTTAACTCCTTTAGTAAGTCTTCTAACACCTTCCCTTAACTCCTTTAGTAAGTCTTCTAACACCTTCCCTTAACTCCTTTAGTAAGTCTTCTAACACCTTTCCTTAACTCCTTTAGGAAGCCTCCTAACACCTTTCCTTAACTCCTTTAGGAAGCCTCCTAACACCTTTCATTAACTCCTTTAGGAAGCCTCCTAACACCTTTCACTAACTCCTCTAGGAAGCCTCCTAACACCTTTCACTAACTCCTTCAGGAAGTCTCCTATCACCTTTCCTTAACTCCTTTAGGAAGCCTCCAAACACCTTTTCTTAACTCCTTTAGGAAGCCTCCTAACACCTTTCCTTAACTCCTTTAGGAAGCCTCCTAACAACTTTTCTTAACTCCTTTAGGAAGCCTCCTAACACCTTTCCTTAACTCCTTTAGGAAGCCTCCTAACACCTTTTCTTAACTCCTTTAGGAAGCCTCCTAGCACCTTTCCTTAACTCCTTCAGGAAGCCTCCTAACACCTTTCACTAACTCCTTCAGGAAGCCTCCTAACACCTTTCCTTAACTCCTTTAGGAAGCCTCCTAACAGCTTTCCTTAACTCCTTTAGGAAACCTCCTAACACCTTTCCTTAACTCCTTCAGGAAGCCTCATAACACCTTCCACTAACTCCTTCAGGAAGCCTCCTAACACCTTTCCTTAACTCCTTCAAGAAGCCTCCTAACACCTTTCACTAACTCCTTCAGGAAGCCTCCTAACACCTTTCCTTAACTCCTTCAGGAAGCCTCCTAACACCTTTCACTAACTCCTTCAGGAAGCCTCCTAACACCTTTCCTTAACTCCTTTAGGAAGCCTCCTAACAGCTTTCCTTAACTCCTTTAGGAAGCCTCCTAACACCTTTCCTTAACTCCTTCAGGAAGCCTCATAACACCTTTCACTAACTCCTTCAGGAAGCCTCCTAACACCTTTCCTTAACTCCTTCAGGAAGCCTCCTAACACCTTTCACTACCTCCTTCAGGAAGTCTCCTAACACCAACCTTATCTCCTTTAGGAAGCCTCCTAACACCTTGTCTTAACTCCTTTAGGAAGCCTCCTAAACACCTTTCCTTAACTCCTTTAGGAAGCCTCCTAACACCTTTCCTTAACTCCTTCAGGAAGCCTCCTAACACCTTTCACTAGCTCCTTCAGGAAGCCTCCTAACACCTTCCCTTAAACCTGTGACATCACCCACGGGGTCAAGGACAAGTGGCTAGGAAAGGAGGCAGGAGGGACTGTGAGGACCCACCCCAGGTCTTAGTTTAACTGAAGGTTGTTGTGCTGCCAGCGCCAGCAGCCTTGTTAAGCCTCCTCCCGCCGTACGATGGATGGCGTGGTGGAGCGCCTCCTCCCGCCGTACGATGGATGGCGTGGAGCGCCTCCTCCCGCCGTACGATGGATGGCGTGGAGCGCCTCCTCCCGTCGTACGATGGATGGCGTGGAGCGCCTCCTCCCGCCGTACGATGGATGGCGTGGAGCGCCTCCGTCCCGTCAGCGGTGACCTTCGGCGGGACTCTGATGCAGTGGGATATCAACCAGCTTGGCAGCGCCAGACGTACGTCACCAAGGCAAGGACGCCAGCGCTGTGGATCTATCAGGCAAACGAACGGCGGCTTCCTGCTGGAGCGTTGCAGGAATACATCAAAGTGGTCCACAGCAGGTCACTGCTGCAGGAGTCCTGGCCCCGCCCCCCTCCTGCCAGCACCAGGCCTGGGAAGCTGCTGCTCATGCTTCATCCACCACTACATTTTCTCATGTTTTCTTTGGTTTTGTCTTTTTTGTGATGCTTCTGGAGGATTAGTGGATATATGACAGGGAGTAGTTTTGAATCAAAGTTTTTTTAAACATGTTTTAGTCGTAGCAGAGTAGAGAGGTTTGATTTGACTTTGATCTAGAGACTGGCCACGGAGCACCAGGAGGGGGTGCTCTCAGTCATTGTGGATCTAAATACTAAAAGGAAGAGAAGAGTTGGGGTTTTTTTAAGAAGAGAAGAAAGTCCATGAAAACTAATGATAGAGGAGGTAACATTAGTGGTAATCTCAAGTCAGAGGCAGCACTGCATTCACAGCTACATTTGTTTAATTACTAATGAAATTAGTGATTAAACACATTGTAATTGCCACTGAAATGTTGACGTTCAGGATGACAGATTAAAAATTCAAAGTATTATTAGTGGTTGTAATGAGAGATATAGATTTTCAAACATTTGATCAAACTCAACAATTAAAAAAGTGCTGCCAGTGGTGGTCGTCGGTGTGACCAGTGAATGTGATCTCCTCACCAGACTCAACACTTTCTACTTCTTTCTTGGTCGCTTTGTTGACTTTCTATTTTCCATGGTTTTAATCTAATATCCTGGTTACATGACGGGATTTGTTGTGGCAACATGCCGAGGATGACGCCTTCAGACCTCCCTGAACGTCAGTCTGTAAAACCTCTGATGCATCTGAGCGCTTTGCATGTTTTACCTGAGCTTGCATGGATTCTCCTTTTCCGCACCAGTTCAATGGCCAGTCTAAACTTAGTCTTAAAATGTGTGCAATTAAACCAGTCTTTCTTTGCTTTGGTTCTGAGGTTCATGACGTTTCTTCTTCTTCTTCTTCTTCTTCTTCATAATATCACAAATAATAGTATAATAATAATAATAATAATTAATTATTAACTATTATTATTATTATCATTATTATTATTTATTAGAGATTCTAAGAAGGGTTACAACACAAAGTATATCATAATAAAATCAGCAAATAAAAGTAAGCAGCATCTCTGAAAAAAGCTTCTTTAAAAACAAGTTAAATTCTGAATCATCACATTGAGCATTATAAATTAATTAAAATCAATCAAATCAAAATTCATCACATGTTCATAAAAATAAGGGATATAAGCAAATAATGAAAACGTGTGTTTCAGCTACTATCCCCTTCTGTAAATAACAATGTTTACCCAACAATGACTCTGTTATTCATGACGATTAAAAATCTCAGCTAATTTGGTAAAATTGACGGAACTGAATGTAAAAAATTCAATCAACTAAAGTACTTGAGTTTTACTTTTGTTGATGAATACATCACTTCCTTGGTTGTGTTGCTCGCTCTTCTTCGGCAGAGGAAATACATCAACACCTCCTTTCCACTGCGACAGGACAGATTCTAGCGCGTTGCGTTGCTTTTTGAGGACAAAGCTCTTGAGGTGTCCCTTTTCTTTTTCAAGAGCCGGCGTGTCGTCGTCACGCTGCACTTGCTTTCATTCCGTACTCCAGAATATGGTTGTGGAGAGTTGTTTTCGCACGACGCATGTGCCATTAAGGAAATGAAGACAAATAAAACACACCTCGGATCCTGGACGGTTTGATACATTTCCCATGATGCCTTGCACGATTAATGACGGCTTTAGGATTAAGAAAAGGGGGGGGGGGGGGGGGGGGGTCAGCGCCGTGGTTGAAGGTAGCAAGTGCGGTAAATAACTTCTTTAGAGGAAATATACGAGGGCCCTCCTCTGCGCCCTCGCCGCCATGCCAAGTAATTACTCGCCCCGGCCTCTTGTAATAATTCCTATTACAAGCAGAACGGAAGAGTCGGTAACTCAGCGCGCGGGACAAGGTGAAGGCAAGGCCACGGAGCAGAGGATCAATATTTCATTTACTCACCCCGCGACGGCATCCCGGCCCTGGATCAAATTCACCGACAGGCGGACGGAGGGCAGAGAGCGAGGGAGACGGTGAAAGAAGGGAAGGAGGGAGAAAAGAAAAGAAACAAGGTCCATTGAAAACAACGACACAAGGCCTCTAATTTCCTCTGGGTTTAGGAGGGGGAGGGGGGGGGGGGGTGTTCAGGAGGTCAGAAGTGTGTGTGTGTGTGTGTGTGTGTGTGTGTGTGTGTGTGTGTGTGTGTGTGTGTGTGTGTGTGTGTGTGTGTGTGTGTGTGTGTGTGTGTGTGTGTGTGTGTGTGTGTGTGTTTGGAAGCGAAGATGCTCCCACAAGATTGACAACCTCACAGTTTATCAGAGAAGAGGAAAGAAAAGTGATAAAAAGAAGTAAATAAGTACACAGTTTTTCATGGACTCTGAAGAAATGTCCTTTTCGTGTTTGCTCAAACAAGACAATGGGGATTTCCTTCACTAGCAGCTGCAGTGGTTAGATCTGACCTTCAGTTGAACGTTTCAACACATTTGGTCTAATAGCGCCTACATTTCCTATATTCTCCTGCTGACTACTTTATATATACAGCATTTTATTTGTTCTTATACTTAGTAAAACTGGTGAAATTCGGAACATTTCTGCTTTTAGCTTTCCACTTTTAAATTAAAAAGCATTTCTTACTTATTGAAGCATTTGGTTGAACAACATATAACAAATAGGAAATATATGAAAATGTTGACTTGAATATGATATGTGCACCATGTACACATATCTAGCACAATTGGTAGTGTGTGAAATTCAAAATGCACCTCAAATGTATCCAGGAAGTCGTATTTTTTACATGTTGGCAAACAATTATGTGGGAAAGTCCCCAATACTTAAGGGTTTTGCTGATAAGGGTTGTTCGATATACATTCCAGAGCAGGTCAGCTGGAGTCCGATCTGGCCGGCAAAATACAATTGACCAGCTATGACAATGAACTGCCATACGTTTACTTGACCACCAGGGGCGCACAAGGGTCTGGCTCGTTGTCTGTAACTGTGGAGTCAGTGCAGATGATTAGGAGTACCACACAGACACAGAAATGTGTCGACATCAAAGATGCTTTTGACAATTTGACGAGTTATTCTTCATGAAATAAACAAACTTATTATATTTTTCAATTCCAGCTTCATGAGGCCAAAGGTTTCATTTCTTTTAAGATTTAAAACTGCATAAGTGGTGAACTGAGGCGTAACTGTTGAAATTGCAGATCTTTTACTCAAATCTCAGGGTTATGTTGTGACTCATTAAATGTGAATTTCTTACATGATACATTCATACTTTATTGCACTTAAAATAAGACATACATTCAGAGTTGTACTTGTTTGATGAGACCTTCTGACGTGAGTCCAAGTTAAAAAAAAAAAAAAAACAGAACAAGATGAGAACTATTGGCAAAGGATATGAAGACAGTTTGTTTAGTTTATTTGTTTATTTTTCAGGGACCATGTACAGAAAACATTATTTGTAAAGAGAAGATGCTTTGTACCAGAGTTAGCCCTGAGTGAGATCCTCTTGACAGTTTACAGCTGATTTTGCTGCTATAAATGTTATATATTAAGGTCTATTAAGATGAAGACTAATACTACTTGTTATTTATTAGTGTTGTTGTTGTTGTTAATAATAATAATAATAATAATAATAATAGTTTGAAAACAATTCAAAAGATACTGTAAAGATACTCCTCGTGTCTTATTTAAACTAAATACAACCATCAGCATTAGGAGGTAAAAAAACAACAACAACCTGAATAAATAAAATATGTAAGTCTATGTTTTTGTTTCACGACTCTGCTATAGTCTGTTTGAATTTATCAATGTTGCTTTTTCTATCAAATACTCACTCATGGAGAATTGTGATTAATCAATTACACAAATTCTGAAATATTGCTTACATTTCTTCATTGAATCCCGCCACTAAGTTATTTATCAAATGTGCTGAGTGTTTGTAAAAACCATTAGAATGACCAGATTGACTGATCTAAACTAAGAGTCATAACAACCAGTAATGTAATAATTTGACCATTTTGAATGCAATATAGCCAATAATGTAAAAACTAATATACTTATATAGTACATATAAAAATATGATGGATCTGATTTGAGAGCATTACAGTCTGTATCCTAAATGAATGAATTTGACGACTATCACAGCCAATATATTTATTATTCATAAGCAAACTGAACAAAACCTGCAAAAGAAGTTCATATTTCCAAGAAATGCAGCTTCATTTATACATTATTACATTATTAGATTCAGTTAAAACATTTTGAAAGGATTTTTTAATTCTACATCAATCGTGCGCTGATGATAGTGATCAAATATCTTATGTTGTGAAAATGGCCACAATTATGACATTATGAGGAGGTGCTGGCCATGATCACATGACTGGTTGTTATGAGGTCACTTTATGTATGTCTATGTGAATAAATCTTATGTTGAAGCACAGGCACGAATCTTTTTAACTTAACACGACTCCACGGACAGCTCAGTTAAAAGTACGGAGAAAGAAAGAAAAATGCAGCAGAAGCTTGACTTTGTATTGAAACGATCAGATCTGCTCTGCAGTGTGACCACAAAAAAAGACAGAAATAGTCCAGACCTGTTTCAGCTTTCTCTTCTAAAAAAAAAAAGAAAGCCACTGCAGCCGGCCTGCTGACTGGAGGGCTTGGATCAATAAGTGAGAACACTCCTCACTTCCCCCGGTCTTCTCTCGCAATCGTTTCAGTCCTGTCCGAACCGCAAAAGGTCAGATTACCTGGAGAGCAGACGGCGGAGCGAGGGGCGACTCATGCATTAAAGACTGCAGCCAGTTACGGGGTTTTTCAGGGCAAAGGAGGCGGAGGAGTGAATTTAATAAATAACAAATTCCCCTCAGCTCCACAGAGCCTTGCTTTGTGTTTAATTGCACTCTATTGATTTTCCCCCTCTCTCTTTCTTTTCGGGCTTTGCTCTCATTTTGGAACAATCAGGTGGCCGAGGTGGACCTTGAAGTCGAATGTCATTTATCTTCCTCCTCCGTTCACCCTCTCTTTCTCCCCTTCCTTCATTCTTCCCTGCGCCTGCGTCATCATGAAGCTGATCGCTGCCTTCTGACTGATTCCGAGGCATGAAGGATCTTCATGGCGTCACAGTTCATGGTTACTTCCTTGAAAAGCAGCAGGATTACTATTATTATGATTACTTGTTTGGAGAAGTAACTCAAGTTCAGATGCTGGATGTAGTATTTGGAGGAAGATGCTCTCTAATGTTGATGTTCTCACTTCCAACAGATTCTTAGATAACCAGAACTAGCAGCGCGCAGACCTTTGCCAGCACCACAACTGAACATTTCAGCATTGCTTTGACATTAAAACCGACTGGGTTATGAGGAAAATACATTTTTGAAATGTTCCTGACCGAGACCTTGACCTTTGAACCAATTGCTGTCAAAATGTATTAGATCCATCCTTCAATAAAGACAAATCATCCCTGAACATTCAATTCAATTTGGATGAATACGTTTTTTTCGAAAGTCACGTGTCCATGGCAACAGACACTGATCTCCTTTGATCTCCTCCATGAGGGGTCTCCCTTATTTGCTGCGTTTTGGACATTTTTTCACAGGCTTTGAGAATTTATTTGGAACCGTTTAGCCGTTAACGACCCAAAATCTGATGGATTGGCCCTTGAGTGACGATAAATCATCCCTGAAGATTTTATGCATGAAGGGTTAGTGGTTTTTGCACAAAGTTGAACAAATAAATACAAAATAATGAATGAAAGAATGAATAAATACTGTAAATAAATAAATAAATAGATAGACAAATAAACATATCCCTCGCCCTAATGTTTGTTGGCAAAGAAACGAGAAGAAGCTTAGCCCCATTCCAAATTGTGTAATACTGTCATTTATCCAGCGCAAAATGGAACAAACAGAAAAAAAGTGAAATTTCACCGAAACTACATAAAAAAATCTCCTAAAATGTAACCTGGTTTTATTTGATCTGCCTCTTTTGTTTGGACAGACGTCCGGTCATGTCCCGACTGGAAGACGAAACATTCCACAGTTAAACTTCGTTCAACTTTATTAAGATCGCCTGTGGCTTTGGTTTCATATTAATGGCTTTGGTTTCATTTTAATGGCTTTGATACCAACAGCTGTGCCCTTAACTTTCATCGTATCTATTCACTTTATGTGTACGATCCGTCCTGTTTTTGTTTGCGACACACATTCATCCAGCTTTCTCAACAAACAGACGTTGTTTCTGGTTGCTATGACGACGCTATTAAAAACCAACGATTGTTGATTATTTTTTGCAATTTTGTGAAATGGGTTGTAGGAGACATTGCAGATAATTATGGGAAATGTATTAAGTTACTCTGGGGATCAGGTCGTCGAGGCCCCTGCCGTCGACAGCCACCCAATCCACACTGCACCCGACCCCTACGGCAGCCTCTGTGGGTGGTGGGCTCACAGGAGGACGAGGAGGAGGGGCCTGTGTTGTCCCTTCGGGCTGAGCCCGGCCGGGTCCCGGGGGCAAGAACCCGGCCACCTCGACCCCGGGCCTGGCTCCAGGGTGGGGCCCCGGCTGCGCCAAACCAGGCGACGTCTCGGTACTCCTCTTGTGTGAGGGAGGTGTTCCGGGCATGTCCCTCTGGCAAGAGGCCTCAGGGCAGACCCAGGACACCTGGAGGGACTATGTCTCTCTGGTAGGAGGCCTCGGGACAGACCTAGGACACCTGGAGGGACTATGTCTCTCTGGTAGGAGGCCTCGGGGCAGACCTAGGACACCTGGAGGGACTATGTCCCTCTGGTAGGAGGCCTCGGGGCAGACCTAGGACACCTGGAGCGACTATGTCCCTCTGGTAGGAGGCCTCGGGGCAGACCTAGGACACCTGAAGGGACTATGTCCCTCTGGTAGGAGGCCTCGGGGCAGACCTAGGACACCTGGAGGGACTATGTCCCTCTGGTAGGAGGCCTCGGGGCAGACCTAGGACACCTGGAGGGACTATGTCTCACTGGTAGGAGGCCTCGGGGCAGACCTAGGACACCTGGAGGGACTATGTCTCTCTGGTAGGAGGCCTCGGGGGAGACCTAGGACACCTGGAGGGACTGTCTCTCTGGTAGGAGGCCTCGGGGGAGACCTAGGACACCTGGAGGGACTATGTCTCTCTGGTAGGAGACCTCGGGGCAGACCTAGGACACCTGGAGGGACTATGTCTCTCTGGTAGGAGACCTCGGGGCAGACCTAGGACACCTGGAGGGACTATGTCCCTCTGGTAGGAGGCCTCGGGACAGACCTAGGACACCTGGAGGGACTATGTCCCTCTGGTAGGAGGCCTCGGGGCAGACCTAGGACACCTGGAGGGACTATGTCTCTCTGGTAGGAGGCCTCGGGGCAGACCTAGGACACCTGGAGGGACTATGTCTCTCTGGTAGGAGGCCTCGTGGGAGACCTAGGACACCTGGATGGACTATGTCTCTCTGGTAGGAGGCCTCGGGGGAGACCTAGGACACCTGGAGGGACAATGTCTCTCTGGTAGGAGACCTCGGGACAGACCTAGGACACCTGGAGGGACTATGTCTCTCTGGTAGGAGGCCTCGGGGCAGACCTAGGACACCTGGAGGGACTATGTCCCTCTGGTAGGAGGCCTAGGGGGAGACCTAGGACACCTGGAGGGACTATGTCTCTCTGGTAGGAGGCCTCGGGGCAGACCTAGGACACCTGGAGGGACAATGTCTCTCTGGTAGGAGGCCTCGGGGGAGACCTAGGACACCTGGAGGGACTATGTCTCTCTGGTAGGAGACCTCGGGGCAGACCTAGGACACCTGGAGGGACTATGTCCCTCTGGTAGGAGGCCTCGGGACAGACCTAGGACACCTGGAGGGACTATGTCCCTCTGGTAGGAGGCCTCGGGGCAGACCTAGGACACCTGGAGGGACTATGTCTCTCTGGTAGGAGGCCTCGGGGGAGACCTAGGACACCTGGAGGGACTATGTCTCTCTGGTAGGAGGCCTCGGGGCAGACCTAGGACACCTGGAGGGACTATGTCTCTCTGGTAGGAGACCTTGGGGCAGACCTGGGGCAGACCTAGGACACCTGGAGGGACTATGTCTCTCTGGTAGGAGACCTCGGGGCAGACCTAGGACACCTGGAGGGACTATGTCTCTCTGGTAGGAGACCTCGGGGCAGACCTAGGACACCTGGAGGGACTATGTCCCTCTGGTAGGAGGCCTCGGGGCAGACCTAGGACACCTGGAGGGACTATGTCCCTCTGGTAGGAGGCCTCGGGGCAGACCTAGGACACCTGGAGGGACTATGTCTCTCTGGTAGGAGGCCTCGGGGCAGACCTAGGACACCTGGAGGGACTATGTCTCTCTGGTAGGAGGCCTCGTGGGAGACCTAGGACACCTGGAGGGACTATGTCTCTCTGGTAGGAGGCCTCGGGGGAGACCTAGGACACCTGGAGGGACAATGTCTCTCTGGTAGGAGACCTCGGGACAGACCTAGGACACCTGGAGGGACTATGTCTCTCTGGTAGGAGGCCTCGGGGCAGACCTAGGACACCTGGAGGGACTATGTCCCTCTGGTAGGAGGCCTCGGGGGAGACCTAGGACACCTGGAGGGACTATGTCTCTCTGGTAGGAGGCCTCGGGGCAGACCTAGGACACCTGGAGGGACAATGTCTCTCTGGTAGGAGGCCTCGGGGGAGACCTAGGACACCTGGAGGGACTATGTCTCTCTGGTAGGAGACCTCGGGGCAGACCTAGGACACCTGGAGGGACTATGTCCCTCTGGTAGGAGGCCTCGGGACAGACCTAGGACACCTGGAGGGACTATGTCCCTCTGGTAGGAGGCCTCGGGGCAGACCTAGGACACCTGGAGGGACTATGTCTCTCTGGTAGGAGGCCTCGGGGGAGACCTAGGACACCTGGAGGGACTATGTCTCTCTGGTAGGAGACCTTGGGGCAGACCTGGGGCAGACCTAGGACACCTGGAGGGACTATGTCCCTCTGGTAGGAGGCCTCGGGGGAGACCTAGGACACCTGGAGGGACAATGTCTCTCTGGTAGGAGACCTCGGGACAGACCTAGGACACCTGGAGGGACTATGTCTCTCTGGTAGGAGGCCTCGGGGCAGACCTAGGACACCTGGAGGGACAATGTCTCTCTGGTAGGAGGCCTCGGGGGAGACCTAGGACACCTGGAGGGACTATGTCTCTCTGGTAGGAGACCTCGGGGCAGACCTAGGACACCTGGAGGGACTATGTCCCTCTGGTAGGAGGCCTCGGGGGAGACCTAGGACACCTGGAGGGACTATGTCTCTCTGCTAGGAGGCCTCGGGGGAGACCTAGGACACCTGGAGGGACTATGTCTCTCTGGTAGGAGGCCTCGGGGCAGACCTAGGACACCTGGAGGGACTATGTCTCTCTGGTAGGAGACCTTGGGGCAGACCTGGGGCAGACCTAGGACACCTGGAGGGACTATGTCCCTCTGGTAGGAGGTCTCGGGACAGACCTAGGACACCTGGAGGGACTATGTCCCTCTGGTAGGAGGCCTCGGGGCAGACCTAGGACACCTGGAGGGACTATGTCCCTCTGGTAGGAGGCCTCGGGGCAGACCTAGGACACCTGGAGGGACTATGTCTCTCTGGTAGGAGACCTTGGGGCAGACCTGGGGCAGACCTAGGACACCTGGAGGGACTATGTCTCTCTGGTAGGAGGCCTCGGGGCAGACCTAGGACACCTGGAGGGACTATGCCTCTCTATGGCCTGGGAACTCCTTGGGGTGCCACCAGAAGAGCTGGAGGAAGAGTCTGGGGTGAGGGAAGTCTGGGGAACTCTGGAAGACTGCTGCCTCCAGGACCCGGCCTGGATAAGTGAAAGATACTGGATGGATGGTATTGAGTTACTATACTTTTGTGTATAATTGCAGTCAGTTAAATTTTTGGTATCATTTTCAAAACTTTTCTTGGTGAGATACTTTTATTAAATAGCATTTAATAAAAGTATGTTTAAATACAATACTTCAAAGCCTTGCTTCTTTACACTTAGAAACTTGTGGGAGAGGAAAACCAAGGCACCGAGTGAAGCGAGTGATAATTGAAGAAAGTCATGTATCACGGAGAGCCAGTGCCCTGCTATTCTTTACAAACTGTGAAAAAACCCCCATCAAACTCACATCTTTGTCACTGAGCGAGTCGCTCACGGCACCAAGGAACTGACTAATTGCATCTTTTACTCGACCTGAACTCCGGTGCTACAAGTGTTTATTATCATAATTCCTTTGTCCTTTCCCCGCGCCGGCGTCACTCCTTACGTTAATCAAAATGTCAGAAAGTTTTGGAAAATACTTGTAAAGTTGACATTGAGCTCAGGCAGAGCGTCAAACACGAGAGGTCCACCATGAAAGTGAATCAATCTGTTGAGCGAAGAGTGTGTCAGCAGCCCTCACTTTTAAATCAGAGCGTCTGGTAAATGATGTGTTTTGTGCCGACGGGGGTTTGAGTTAAATGCCGTGAATGAAGCGACAGTAGCTCAACCTCTGCCCTGGTGAATCAGGGAGTAAATCCCGTGTCGGCCGGTGGCCACGCTCCGAGCCTCAGCTGTATATTTTCATCGAAAAGGAAAGCAATTTGTAAAGATCCTCCCCTTTAAACGCTGACTTGACATTTCTTGCCATTATGAGTACAATGTGCCTTATTATAGAATGAGCGGCAATTAACCACTAGGGAAAATGTCAGATGAATTATAGCTCGCTGAGGCGGATCTGGTGACACACGGTCGCACATTTAGATCCTCCTTGGAACCGCATCACGTTGCCCCGTTAAACCCACGTCTGAAGGAACTCTGAACGCTCTCAAGACGGGAAGATTCTAGATCCAGGGAAAAAACAACAACCCCGAAATAAATAAGATCACACAAATACAACACAGATGTAGCCCTGTGAAGGAGGTGCAGGTGTGAGGACAACAACCTCTCCCTTCACACAGACAAAGGAGATGATAGTGGACAGGAGGAAGGAGAGGAGACCTCACCATCCACTGTCTATCCGGGAGCTCGAGGTGGAGAGGGTGAGCAGGGTGTCCACATCAGAGGACCTCACCTGGACACTCAACACCACACAGGAGGACCTCACCTGGACACTCAGCACCACACAGGAGGACCTCACCTGGACACTCAGCACCACACAGGAGGACCTCACCTGGACACTCAGCACCACACAGGAGGACCTCACCTGGACACTCAGCACCACACAGGAGGACCTCACCTGGACACTCAGCACCACACAGGAGGACCTCACCTGGACACTCAGCACCACACAGGAGGACCTCACCTGGACACTCAGCACCACACAGGAGGACCTCACCTGGACACTCAGCACCACACAGGAGGACCTCACCTGGACACTCAACACCACACAGGAGGACCTCACCTGGACACTCAACACCACACAGGAGGACCTCACCTGGACACTCAGCACCACACAGGAGGACCTCACCTGGACACTCAGCACCACACAGGAGGACCTCACCTGGACACTCAGCACCACACAGGTGGTCAAGAGGGCCCAACAACGGCTGTACTTCCTGAGGAGGCTGAAGACATTGGGCATGTCTCCCAGGATACTCAAGAACTTCTACAGCTGTGTGGTTGAGACACCTTAACCAGCTGCATCACAGCCTGGTACGGCAACACTACTGTGGCGGAGCGCAGTGGTCTGCAGAGAGGATCAGCAGAACACCACTGCCTCTCTGCAGAGCCTCTACCAGCACAGGGTCGCCCCCCCATCCACAACACAGACTGTTCACCTTCTGCCCTCAGGCCGGAGGTTCAGAAGCTTGAAAAGCAAAACTAATGGACTGAAAAACTCTTTCTTCCCCGTTGCCATCAGACTTTTGAACATCTGCTGACATGTTTACATTTTGCACATCTCACTTCACACTAATATTTTGCACTGCTCTGTTATTTTATTTTTACATTTTATTCTATTTTTTTGTGTATATACTCACTTATGTATGTCAGCTCCAGGGTAGACGGCAAAATATGAATTTCATTCACTGTGAAACCTGGCTTTTACTGGTGATATGACAATAAAACACCTTGAACCTTAAACCATGGAGGAGCAGCTTCCTGCAGACCCATGGAGGAGGTGCAGCCTCCTGCAGACCCATGGAGGAGGAGGAGCAGCCTCCTGCAGACCCATGGAGGAGGAGGAGCAGCCTCCTTGCAGACCCATGGAGGAGGTGCAGCCTCCTGCAGACCCATGGAGGAGGAGCAGCCTCCTTGCAGACCCATGGAGGAGGAGGAGCAGCTTCCTGCAGACCCATGGAGGAGGAGGTGCAGCCTCCTGCAGACCCATGGAGGAGGAGGTGCAGCCTCCTATAGAGGTCTGGTGTGAACGATGGCAGCAGACTGAAGCTGTGAAACTAGTCTGTGTAACACTTGTTTCTACATAATCAGAGGTACTTTAACATTCAACATTTTTAATGCTCACACATTATTTTGGCTTTATTTTGAAACTGCTCCATCCTGCTTTCATATGGTCATGAGAGTTTCCGGCTTTATTTTGACTCAGAGGTCAGTGGATTGTGTCAGAATCTACCTGGGGATGAAACATATTAAGAGAAAATTTGGGAACAACTTAAATTTAGATAATCCAAGTATTAAAATGCCCTAATACAATTGTACTAGTGCATACACTTCAAAGAATTTACAATTTTCAGCAGTGGATTATGAATGGATTCGTGAAACAATGACATTAAGAAGCAGCGAAAAACCCAGCTGAGATTAAAAAAACAAACAAACAAACATGCACTTATCAAGGGAAGTTAAAGCTTTAATAAAGAAAAGAAAAAGAAAGTTAATGCATAATTAAATGTACTCAGGGAAACCAGAGTGAAATATTTTGAGGACCAAGCCTGTCAGGACTATATTGTTTTTGTAATGTTCATTATTATGCTTTTTTTAGGGATAGAGCCCGAAATGCCACGGCAGGCCTGTATTGTATTTGTAATATTTCTTTGTTTTTTTCCATCAAACCAAAACTCAATTGTTCGTCTCATTAATAACCTTTTTAGCCCACCATGCCACATGTTCTCAATCGCTTCTGCATGATTTGAGACAAACATCACCCAGCCACAGAGACTCTCTCCTCTTTGGTGTGAACAGAGATTACAACTGTCCACAGCTGGAGTCAAAAAAGGTCCTGGCCAGTGTCAACCCACGTAAAGCTGCAGGACCTGATACAGGCCTGGAAAGGTCCTGAAATACTGCGCTGTGCAATTGGAGGAAGTCTTAGCAGACTTCTCTCTCAGGCCTGGAAAGGTCCTGAAACACTGCGATGTGTCACGGATCACACTCAGAGACTCAGTTGCGGACAGAGACACGGCAAACAGGGATACTCTGAGTACTTTAATAAATGAGGTGACAATGAACAAACCAAAAACACAAGCAAGCAGAACTCCAAGAGCCAGAATTACAGACGTACGGACTAAACCTAGAAACTACAAACTTAAGCCCAACCAAACAGTACTCCAGAATAAACAATATAGAACCACTACACAGACTACGAAAACACCCCAACCAAACCATCAGGACCCAGCGGGAGACTAAGGGAGCACACACCCTGGTACGAAGCGGAGCGGGATGAATGGCGTGGTCGACGCTGGAGACCCACGGAGGTGGCGTGGGCTGCAGCCAGGAGGATGGTTGTCCGGGAGTCCTGTGCTGAAGGTGTAGGAACGGGGCAACGAGCTGAGTCTCATGCAGGAGCTCGGTGCAGCAGGGTGGGTCAAGAGCTGCAGCAGAGGAGAGACAAACTTTAACGCAGGGAAAAAACAGACTGAGGCGAGGTCAGGCAGAACAGAGTTCAACTAACGGTAGGTAGTTTTACGGTCCGACACCGAGTCTTCATCTGCTGCCAGCTTTATAGAGAGAGGTGCATGTTGAGTGAAGCCACACCCTGCCGCAGGTGAGTGCACTCAGGAAATCAGCACTGCACTGCACTCGTCCACACCTCACACAGCATGCAGCACACGCCCACCTAGGAAAAAGGAAAGGCGGGAGGGGGAAGGGAAAAATGCTGCCACCAGGCAGAGCCAGAGGAGGAGGTCATGACACGATGTGCAACTGGAGGACGTCTTAGCAGACTTCTCTCTCCGGCCTGGAAAGGTCCTGAAACACTGCGCTGTGCAACTGGAGGACGTCTTAGCAAACTTCTCTCTCCGGCCTGGAAAGGTCCTGAAACACTGCGCTGTGCAACTGGAGGACGTCTTAGCAGACTTCTCTCTCAGCCAGGCAGTGGTGCCAGTCTGCCTCAAAAGAGCCTAAGAAGCAGAACCCGGCCAGTCTGGATGACTTGTCCTGTGGCCCTCATACTGGTGCTGATGAAATGCTTGGAGTGGCTCGTCATGCCGCACATAAAGTCATGCCTCCCCGCTGACCTGGACCCCCTACACTTTTCCTTCTAGGCAAACTGTTCCACAGACGATGCCATCACCACCACTCTCCACTCCTCAGCTTCCTCACACAACGGCAGCAGACAGTGAAGATGGGGAGAACAACATCACGCTCCATCACTGTAAACACAGGATCCCCCGAGGCTGTGTGGAGCCCCCTGCTGTTCAGTCTCGTCACCATGACTGTTCTGCGTCCCACAACTCCAATCAGTTCATCAAGAATGCGGAAGACATAACAGTTGTGGGACTCATCAGCGATGAGGGTGACGCTCCATACAAGATGGAGGTGGAGCGGCTGACATCTTGGTGCAGGTTTCACGACCTCATCCTTAAGTGAGACAAGGAGACGGGGATGGACATCAGGAAGCCCAGCAGGCCGGACCAGAGACCCCCTGCTATCACACGGGGCCGTGGTAGAGAGTCTGAGCAGTGTCAAGCTCCTCAGCATTCATCTGGCAGAGGATCTGTCCTTCACCACCAACACTGCTGCCGTCACCAAGATGGTGACACACACACACCAATGTGTGTGTCCTCCAAATGGACACACACACACACACACACACACACACAGAGTTCACAGCGGGCCTGTGCTGTATTGTAAGTGCAGCTCAGACACATTTCAGAAAGGAGACACAGAGAAAATGTGCAAAGCTGTGAGTGCAGGTCATCTGCAGGGAGTGGAAATCAAAAGTTGAACAGCGCCCAAACTCCTTTGTTGTCCTGAGCAGTGAGACGGCATCGTCTATAAAGGTGGAAGCTCACAGGGACACAGGCGTCCCTCTGACGGCGGTGGCGGCGGCGTTGGATAAAGTTTTCCAGCCTTAGCAACAGTAACCATGCAGGGCAGAAAAGTGCAGTGTGCAGCAGAGACTCACTGCTGCTCCTCTGCTCTCTGTGTGCCTCGCTTCCTTTGTTCGCTCTGGACACATTCACACATGCAGGATATTATGACTAAACCGGCTCTTTTTTTTCTGCCTTGTTTTTGTCCGAAAATGTTTCTGAAACACTGCGTGGTGCAAAATCTTCCAAACGAATGCTTGTCATGAAACATGTCAATACTTTCTGATTAACTGTTGATCCAAACCAAATGATTAGAAGATTGTGAGCTGACCTACACAGCAGTGTGAACTCAGCATTATAGTCTTCCCAATATATCAGGAGTGGAACAACGGATACAAGGCCATTGACATTTAATTCTTCTAAATTCTCCCTCCCAACATTGACATTTCTATCTTTGATATTGTGATCATTCATTGGGGGAAGATATCTGTCACGTTTCTTCACTGTCTGTCGCAAACTAATAGCAGTGAAAAAACAAGTGTCCTTACATGATGTGAAGGTTGTGTGAAGTGATGGACGTTGCTCATGTTGCCGTAGTGAACATGGTGAAGCTTCACAGTCGTCCTGGTTTACACTTCTCACACTGACAGTCCTGGATGTTTGCCTGCACAGTCGTTTTTACTCACTTCAGTCCGTATCAACGACTGTAATGAGTGTTGTGTTTTAGGGGATGCATTGGAATGTTTTGGAATATTGACAGCCTCCAATGATGACATCACAGTGATTTCAGACAGTTGGATACTTGTCAGGCCATCTATCAGCCTAAAACTACTGAGGATTATTATTTTGAATAACACAAGTACAAAAAAAAAGATTTTTTCAGACTACACACAATAAAATGTACTTTTATTAAAGTTATTAAGGACTTTATAATAACAGTACCTCACCATTTATTTTTGTCACGGATTTGTTCCTGACCTGAAGTCCTAAAACAGGTTGTCATTTCTAATGTTATTAAATTTAACAACTTTGCATCATAATATGGAAAACACTCTTTGTCTGTATGCAATAAATCTCAGGAAAGAACATTTAACTGTTATTATGAATATTGTTGCTGCTTGTGATTAGAATGTGAAGTAGTTCCATAAAAAAAAACGTTTTTTGATCCTCAATTTAGAAAATAGTATTAATGATGATTTTTGTGAGTGAAAACACGGGGCATTTCAAGGAGGTTTTTTTCTTCATTTCATCTTGTATTTTTGTCAATGTTTTTATATTGTTTGCAAAACAGTTAAAAAAAGACACGACTATTACTTTTGAGACTCATCTCTTCTTACTATAACTTAACTTTAAACACAGATACATTGATTAATAGACAGACTCTTACTGAAGAAAACGCATAACACTTGTAGGCAGAAACAGAAAAATTCATTTCTTCAGTAGATTATTAAAATCGTGATTTAATGCAATGATTACAACAAAAAGCCAATAAAACCTGAAGGTTTTCTTCAAAACGGCCTTTTAGATACAAATCAATGGAATACATGTTTATAGATTTTCTATATTTGTCCTCATCGAGTTGTACTTTCCACCAAAAGAGTTGTCTTTTAATTTCATTGTACTTCTTCAATTTCAATAAAGAAGCATTCTAATTCTATTCTATTCTATTCTATTCTATTGTACTGTATTGTATTCTATTCTATTCTGTATTAAGGAAAATATAAAGGTGCAGTTTGCTGATAAATTAGACCATCTAGATTGTAATGTTAAAGTTCCAGACTTCCAGACCAGTTGTAGCAAATTCTTCGTTACTGAAGGATTTTCCTGTTGATAATTTCATTATTCATTCTTTTATTCAACATAAAGTCTAAATGATGGGATTCTCTGGCCTGAAGCGTCACTGCTTCAGGAAATCTGTCATGAATGAACTGAGAGAGGAGCTCCACATTTTGGTGGAGGGGAGTCGACATTAAAGGTTCCAGGGACGGAGTGAAACCACGAGTCTGAGTCCGTTTGGAAGCCGTCCAGCATTTGGTGAGTTTTTCTCGGTCCCGAGAGAAAAGCTCACAATTGATATTTGCCATCCACACACCCAAAACCAATGATTTTCTTTCCTGGGCTGCAGGTTAATCTGGTTAAGTGGCTGATGTTGACAACGACCTGAAAGTGTACCGGAGGAAAAACAAACAAACACGTTGAATCTCAGCGCCCCCCCCCACCTTCATCTGCGGCCCCCGTGCCTCACGCCGACACACTAATCATCAACGGCAGATTTCCGATGTGACCTCTCCACGGTTGCGCCTCTTTAATTATCAATACGGGTCAGAGGCCACAGACACTTATCATGTGGCGAGGGGTCAAAGGTCAGCCAGGTCGGGCGGTGGGCAGGGCAGCGGGTCCGGCTGCTCGCTCACCAGACGTGATTAGTGTCAGCCGGCGGGGGGGGGGGGTTGATCACGCGCTGTGCCCAGACCCAGCAAGGCCTCATGGGAAATTCAAATCAGGGGACGGGTGCAGATCTTCAGTAGATTCAGCTTTGGAAGCATGGGAGAAAAAAACTACTTCTCCTTTGTCACACTGGCATTGAGTCTGAAATACTTGAGATAACAAATAAAATGCTTGAAAATTATAAATGAGAATAAAGAAATGTATAACTCTTATGAGTCAAGCATGATTGTTCATACAATTTAAAAGCACATTCCTGTGGTCGGGGATTAAAACCTCTTAAAGTGGAGTCATATCTCATTGAATGAACCTGTAAAAACAGTTCACTTGGGGTTTTACCCTCTGGTTGTTTTCAGTCAAGGTGACAATTTGCCTTTTTTAAAGCACTTAAAAACTCTTAACTTTTAAAGTGGAGGCACATTTCTTCCAAAAAAGATAAATCTTCTCCTCTTTCAGGTCGGCGGTTAAGAGCTTTAGTCACGTTGAAGCGTTCAGACCTCGGTGAACTGGACACGACCGTTTTACAGCATTTCTCTTGGCATAACTGAACAAGCTTTGTCCGTTTACATGGGAGGTAAGTGTGAGCAGGACGTTTCAGTTCTCTGGATGTGTGTCTGTGACTTCACCAAGACTTGGCCCTTGTGCAGATGGAGTCAGAGGCTGAATGGATCTCAAAAATCAGAGAATGTTAGACAAGACGCGTACAGAATAAGAACAAGGAAGAAGCCTGTTCAAGGAAAACTGACAAGAAATAACAGAAGTACAATAGGCTGGGAGCCAGCAGGTCCACCCTCCAGAGGTGTTACACTGCTTTTCCTCACTAGGATTTTCAGCTGCAGGTTACACCCACCTCCCAACTGGTTTGGTCTCTTTCTAGGGAACTGCATCTGGCAAAAATATGGAGATGAAAATATTATGAAAGCATAAATGGTTGGATTGTCAAATGAGCATGAAATGTTGCATGGGGTGTCCTGACCCCTCAGGGGACACTAGCAAAATAAGATTGGGAGGCCTCCTGCCTTTCTATTTTCAAACATCACCCTGAATATACACAAAAAGACAACAAAAATTAATGTCTGCCTGACAAGTTCTCCATCCATCCATCCATCCATCCATCCATGCACCCATCCATTGTCTGCCTCTGATCCAGGCTGGGTTGCGGAGGCAGCAGTCTCAGTAGAGTTGTCCAGACTTCCCTCCCCCCCAGACTCTTCCTCCAGTTCTTCCAGTGGCCCCCCCAAGGACTTCCCTGGCCAGCTGAGAGACATCGTCCCTCCCTGACAAGTTCTCATCAAAAGGAAATGTTTTCAAGCACTTTATGGAACATGACATTGTCCCTGTACCTGTTTTGTTTGGCCGGCCTGTCATGCCCATCTTTCAGTTCATGGTTTTCTTCTGTCCTCTTTTTGGGGGCACAGGTAGACAAGAGTTTAGTGCAGTGGTTCTCAATTATTTTCTGTCATGCCCCCCCTAGAGGACACATTTTTTCAGCCCCCCCCCCCGAATTGTACTACCATTGAGAACCTGATAATATTGATTTATTTATCTGTATAAACCACTGTATGATTTGCTGGCACCAGCATTCTGCATACAATCACCTGATTATCAAAATAAATTAATAAAATGAGCTGGAGGCCCTTTTTTTATCGTTCAAGCATGAATAAAGACACTAATACTGAAAGTTGCGCCTGCCTCACGCCCCCCCCCTGACACCCCAACACGCCCCCCCAGGGGGGCTCGCCCCACCATTTGAGAAGCACTGGTTTAGTGTGTACTCCTCCACTCTCTTCAACAACAAGAAGAAAACAACACGAGTGAAACTGTTTTGTAAAAAAGTGAACGTTTCAAAATTGTCCTATTGTCTGCTGTGTCCTGATCGATGTCCTTCAGAGTAGAGCTAAAGAAACTAGATAGTCTTTGAGGCGTCTTCCATCCTCACAGTTTCTTCCAGCGTCTTGTGTTTTGCCGTTGAACTGAACTGAAGACTCAAAAATGATTTTTTTTTTCTTTTGGGTGACTTTTGCGGGCTTCAAATTCTTTACTCAGCATCTTTATTATTATTAGTCAAAGTCAAAGTCAAAGTCAGCTTTATTGTCAAGTGTGCTAATATGCATGACTTACAGCACAGATGAAATGTAAGTCCTCTCAGACCCACAGTGCAAAGGCATGTAACAATATATTAAATATAACAATTTAAAGATTTTAAAAATATATACACCATATAATCCTATAAGCAGTAAAGTGACAGTACACAATGTCTCTTTTGAGGTAGAGAGTGTTCATTTGTGAGTGGGGGGGTGGGGGTGGGGGTGGGTGGGCATGATGTCAGATGCTGGAGGGGAGGGGGGTGTAAGGGTGGCTGTGGCAGGGGGCAGAGGCGGGGGGGTGGGGGGGGGGGGGTCACCTGCCATCCTGATGGCTCTGTGGGTGAGGCGGGTGTTGCATATGTCCTGCGGGGGGGGGGGGGCACCAATGATCCTCACGATGTGCTGCAGAGTCTTGCAGCAGGATACGGTGCAGGCGCCGTACCACACGGTGATGCAGCTGGAGAGGAGGCTCTCCATGGTGCCTCTGGAGGAAGAGCATGATGGGGGAGGGGCTCTGGCTCTCCATGGTGCCTCTGGAGGAAGAGCATGATGGGGGAGAGGCTCTGGCTCTCCATGGTGCCTGTGGAGGAAGAGCATGATGGGGGAGAGGCTCTGGCTCTCCATGGTGCCTCTGGAGGAAGAGCATGATGGGGGAGAGGCTCTGGCTCTCCATGGTGCCTCTGGAGGAAGAGCATGATGGGGGAGGGGCTCTGGCTCTGCATGGTGCCTCTGGAGGAAGAGCATGATGGGGGAGGGGCTCTGGCTCTCCATGGTGCCTCTGGAGGAAGAGCATGATGGGGGAGGGGCTTGCGGAGGCAGTCCAGGCGCTGGGGGGCTTTCTTGGCCAGTGATGCTGTGTTGTTGCTCCAGGACAGGTCTTCAGAGATGTGCACTCCCAGGAACTTGGTGCTGCTGACCTGCTCCACTGCAGCACCGTCCATGGTCAGTGGAGCATGCTGGGAGTGTCGTCGTCTGAAGTCCACAACAATCTGCTTCGTCTTCTCCACATTCAGGCGGAGGTTGTTGTCCTTGCACCACATGGCCAGGTGCCTCACCTCGTCTGTGTAGGCTGTCTCCTATTATTATTATTGTTGTTGTTGTTGTTGTTGTTGTTGTTGTTGTTGTTGTTGTTGTTGTTGTTGTTGTTGTTGTTGTTGTTGTTATCAAAGATACTTCGTTTCATTTGTTTTATTCGTCATCTGAGTACAAAACCAGTTCCCACACTGTTGCTCGTTTGTTGCTCCATGGAACCTGACAAACAGTCTGCCTTGCTCCGGACACTGGAGGGGGAGCGAAGGAGGATCATTGGCAGATGTTGAGTCATTAATTGTCTTGATAATGGACGGCACATTTGCAGGATGCATGAATCCATTTAAACTCTGGAAGGACGAAGCCCAAAGCTGTCAAACACTCATTTTTGACTCATTTATGTTTGGTATTTCTGTTTCTGTCTCCTGGAAGGTTATATGGTGTGTTTCCGCCACACAAAAAGTGCAGGGACAGAACAGAGCCTTACGGAGTGGTATGACAAAGTGTGACCGGAGCCAAATCCGGTACCTGTTTCCACTGCAGAAAGGAGCTTAAAAAGTAGGCGGGGCTTAGAGCTCCGCAGATATGTGACGTGACAACAGTCGTCTCAGCCTGGCTGCAGATCTGGATCTTATGAATGCTCTGTTGTTGTTGTTGTTGTTTACATCCTCCACTTTGCACTAGTTGTTTAGTTAACTTTTATTTATTGCAGCAGCAGAGCTGCAGCTGCAACCTCCGTGTTGGTCCAGAGAGAGCGAACACTCCGGTGACTTGCCCCCCACCGAGCCCCCGGCTGGCTGCGGCACAGAGCTGCTCCGGGACACGGGAGCCTTTAGCTTCCTGCTCAAACGCCGGAGCAGTCACTCCGGCAGCTCCGTGCCAGAACACAGAGGCTCCGAGCGTCTCTTTGCATCGCATTCGCGGTCTGCCCCGCTAGTCGATGCAGCGGCGCGGACTGCAGTTGAACAGAACACCGACCGCAGCTGCATCACATTTGAACAGAAACCTCAGACATGATGCAAAGACAGACCTGGCACGGCACACCCCCGGTGTGGCGCACCCCCGGTGTGGCGCACCCCCGGCGTGGCGCACCCCCGGCGTGGCGCACCCCTGGTGCGCGGCGCACCCCCGGCGTGGCACACCCCTGGCGCACGGCGCACTGACACTATGCTGCAAACAGGAAGCTCCAACGTGTTGCAAAGTCCCAAGCCCCGGTCTCCTCCTGCCTCACATCTGCTCTTTCACCACCATTATGAAAGTTGAGCAGCAAAGAAAAGAAAAAACCACCAGAGCAAAGCTGAGCACACTGACAGAGGATTCATCCAGCTGACATATTCAAATATTGAGGGTGTAGTAAATCACTGACCAATCAGCAGACGGCTCCTCAAACTCCGACCTGTTCCATGGTCCTGGTACCCCGACGGAGGGGGGGCGGAAAAAAGACCGACTTTGGACTGGTTGTTTCTGGAAAATCACAAATTCTTGCGGTGGAAACTTGAACGGTGACGGACTATAGCGGTTCATTCCAGCGCTTTGTGTGGTGGAAACGAGGCTTTAGACACAGATCAAAGGAGCAGCACCACAGAAGCAAACGGGGGAATGTTGAGATTAGGAGTGAATAATGTCCTCCCTTCTCCAAATTAGTAATCCCGCTGTCAACGTCTCAGTTCTGGCTTAAACAGAAGTCTACCCTTCTTCTTGGTAGTTGGTCAGTATGTTGATGTCAGGAGGATTTTCCTCGTGAGAAAACCTCAGGGACACAGAAAACACAGGTATCAGACAGAGGGATTTGAAAAAGTTTCAGTCAATTTTATTGCATTATTCTTGCAAGAAGAGACAAATAAGTCACTGTACATTCTTTGCACAACTGTCCAGGAGTCTGCCTAACTGAAGTCAGACGACACCTTTTATAAGGCATATGTAATTTTCTGAGTCTGCCATGAAGGACAACAAAAGCAGCTCAGTTGTTCCTAAAGTGTCGACACAGGTCATCGTGGAACACAGACTGAAAAAATACACATCATTCTCTATGAGACAAAACAAGATTTCCCTGACAGTTGACTGAGCTCCCTCTAGTGGATTGGAGGTCAAAGGTACAATCCACTGCATTGGATGCAGAGGCATTTCTACGTTTGAACTATTTCTACCAAACTGCAACAAAATCTCAATATTTAAATAGTAAACATTACAGTATTTCATAAACTGCTATTGATAATCAAACTTTCAAAATACACCCAAAAAGCTGGCTTCATTTGTGTTCCGTCCAATCATATAACATACGAGAGACTCATTATATAGAAATCAATCCAACCAGTGTCAACATTACATATCCACTCAAGACGTACATTTGCTGGTGAAGTTGGATAATATTCATTCAGCATAAATTATTAGTTGTAACCAGAGATAGTGCAGTGGCTTTAGGCCACGAACAAAGAACAATGTGAAGGACTAACATGTTCAGATATAATAGTAAACATATCTTCATTAAAATAATTAGTCGGTTGCAAATTGACTGAAAAATTAAAACAGTTTTCACTTATTGTGTAGCTTCTCACACACACACACACACACACACACACACACACACACACACACACACACACACACACACACACACACACACACACACACACACACACTTTCAAGGCAATTTGTTGATTTAATTTTTCTAATTAGCAGCATTGCTTTAAATACACACCACCTGCTTTTAAATCCCGGTGTAACTATATGTCCAACATGGAAACAAAACACTGCCGGTGCTTCTACATGTACAGCCAACTGCACACAAAGGGTCAGAACTCAACACGCTGCACACAGATGCCAGCTAACATGCGGTGATCAAAGCGGACAGGGACGACAGGTAGACGCACAGCAGCCAATCAGAGGGCAGCTACAGCGGGTGACCTTACTGAGCCGCGGCTGATTGGTGATGTTGGAGCTGTCAGTCACGTCAGCCACCTTTTGACGCCAGAATGTGTGTGTGTGTGTGTGCGTGCGTGCGTGCGTGCGTGCGTGCGTGCGTGCGTGCGTGTGTGCGCGCGCGCGTGTGTGTGCGTGTGTGTGTGCGTGTATTACACATTAAACCAATTGTACAGAAAGTTGTAAAATGCTTTAATATGCATTATTTTTTTCTTTATTCTGACGTGCTATTTTAAGACTCTTATTTTGACATGAGACTTTGACATGTGGTTTGGTTTCAATCCCACGTCTTTGTGGCTCCTCTATCTCTTTACCAATTAATCTTGTCCACACACTCTCACACTCCCAGAAGGAAAGACAAGTGTGTGTTTGCCACCTCTCATCTCAGTAGTCATCAGGGCCAAACACACCGAAATGTAAGCGGGTAATCATTAGCATGTGGAGCTTTATTCTGCCTGCCATCAGAGAGATTATGGGAAACATTGGCCTAATGAGCTCCAAACTAAAGATGTGATTCACACTCCCCCGAGGGGGACAAGGCTATTGTATGAAGGCCACAGCCCGACACGTTGCCGCCGTGTCCAACAGTCCCGCTGCTCCGATTCCGTTTAAAGGCGAGTTAAGCAGGACCAGTCCCTCTGAGGACTGCGATGGGTGGAGAGAGAGAGCGATCCTCCCAGGTAAAATCTGCTGTTGAACAAGACTTCAATGTGGCGTCAAACATCAAACTCATGACTTACTGAGCATGGATGTACTGTAAAACCTGTGATGGAGGGAGGCCCGAAAATCCAAGGCCAAGTGTCCCCTGGAGACAGGTGTCATCTCTTCAGAGGGACGGGTCACGAGGACAAATTGCAGGACCAGATGATGTTGAATGAACCAAACATCAAATATGTTATGGTTCTTTAAAAGAACATCCATCCATCCTGTGAGGATTCACACACCTCGCTCCAGCACCGGATCCTCCTCACGGACACTCCTGCAGGTAATCAGCTAATTGATTGCTCTCAGCTCTTAAGCCCTGCAGTGAGGCGGGTCTGGTGCCAGAAGATTGTGTCTCTTGTTCGAGTAACATGTGTGAAGGCCCTCCACGGCTCCCTCTACAAGCGTCCTCGGCCAGCCTCCTCGCCGTGCAGCTCTCCCTGCTGCGCTCCTCGTGCGCCCTCAGAACTCCTCCTCGTGGTGCAGCGCCTCCCTGCTGCCGCCCTTCCGCCTGCGCACTCTGCATCCCGGAGTCTCCGCTTCCTCGTCTCCCAGGTCCTGGTTCGCAAAAAAATCACTGCTGTTGGGATTTATGGTTGGTAATTAGCATTAATAATTACTGTAAGTAATGGACTACTGAAAGTAATAGATTACTGAAAGTAATTGAGGAAAAATTGGAATTACTAATAAAGTAACCGGTCAGTTACTCATCAGCAACTCCTAGAGTAATTGAGTAATTACTCAAAAGTTAATAAATTATCAAAAATAATTTATTAATGAAAAATTATTAATTTGAATAAATTGATTATTTATCAAATAATAATTGAATGGGGGCACCACCAGCTAAGCTAGAAATAGCTAATACCAAATCTCAGTCTCGTTTGTCAAAAAGGGTTATTTAAGTAAAGTTAATATTTCTGTGTAAATATAGCAATATTAAATAACAAGGAAGGTGTGAAATTCGAGCACAGACTGTTACAAACCAGTGAATTGTCAACAATAAATACACAATGATTACCAAGAATCGATCAATTCAGTTCAAATGCGTTTATTAACAAAAAATACTTATTCCAAAATAATTCATAAATTATTTCTTAAAACAACACAATTAAGTAATAAACAATCAAACACGAAGATCTAATCTATGAAACAGCAAACACTATGTACAAAGAAAGGGGGTGTGGGTGTGTGAGTGAGTGTGTGGAAGCCTGAGTGTGGGTGTAATGACCTCGAACGTCCACCAGGTGGCGGCAGGCGTTGGGGGTCAGTGTGTGTGGGTGTAATGACCTCGAACGTCCACCAGGTGGCGGCGGACCTTGGAGGGTCAGTGTGTGTGGGTGTAATGACCTCGAACGGACGCTAGGTGGCGGCAGGCGTCTAGTTCGAGGCAGTAACAGGAACGACCACTAGGGGCGCGGCGGCGCAGGAGGGAGAATGCAATGACTCGACTTGTCCACCGAGTGGCGGTCGCTCAAGAGATTGCAATCACCCACGCGGCCACCAGAGGCGCTCGGAGCACTCTTTCTGGACGGCGTGACGTCACTGTGCTCGTGCACGGCTCGTGAGCCTGCTTGGAGCGCGCCTGGGGGCTCGTGCCCGAGTTTTCCCAGGGACAGTGAACTACACACGGTGACAGAAGCGCATGGAGGACAGCTGTTGCTGCTTTATGCACTCGTTTAGTGAGGGAGAGGAAAAGAGAGAAAGGAGAAGGAGGGGAAGAAAGGAGGACAGGGTTTGTCCAACTGCACAGTCCAGCCGTGTGTGTAGCTGTGCAGCTTTCCACCAGTCCAGTTATAGTCCAGATATGGGAATATGCCGGATCTAGACAGAGCGAGAGAGAGAGAGAGTGGAGGTTCGCGTGGATGTAAATCCAACGCGCAGACACAGATTGGTTGAAACAGGGATCGGCGTCCCTGACTTCAACACAATAATAAAACACACAGCAATATTACAGTCACGTTATTCTCATTGCCTGCCCAGACTCTAAGCCTTACTCAGTTTGACGAGGGTGAACGTGCTGCCGGCGGGGAAAATCCGTTGATTTCCCGGCTGCGAGCTTATTTTTCTCTGGCGTCCCAGGTAAACAAGCTCAAATGGTCTGTGGACAATGAAAGGTCCACAGGATCCGAGGAGGATCAAGCGCTTCTTGTGAGGAGGGGGGGGAGAAGAAGCGGCTTCAGGTCTGCATGCGGGAAGAGGGTGCACTGCCAGCTGCACCCTCGGACTCCGGTGAAGAAGAAAAAAAAAAAAGGAAAAAACGAAAGTAAATCCACGGTAGTTCTCGGCTCGTCCGGCCAGGTGTGGAACTCCGGGGCCCGGTCAGCGTTAACACATGCAGTACTTTCTCTCCGTGCGAAGAGGTGCGTCTGGCTGGGCGCACATTCGATTTGGAAGAGGGAGAAATCACTCCCGCGGGGGTTTTTTATACCGTTTGTTTTGGTTTTGGATTTCCGGCCGGCTCTGGGCCGTGTGGACCAATCCTGAGGCAGGGCCCGCCCCAGACATTCCAGCTGGTGAGGGAGCTCTCGGGCTCCCCCTGCCGTTGGCCTCCAGTATTGCACCTTGGACGGGGGGGATCCGGGGGTGATCACGTGACCAATGGCGAACTTTTCCAGTTCTGACCATGTGGTCTCTTTGTTCTCAAAACGTGGTCCCCCCTCCCCCCTTCCATGAGGTTGAGTGGCCCCAAAACTGCCAATTACACCTGTTCTGCCTCCTGGTCTGCTTTTGGGTTCTAGACACTCCACGCACCGGCTCTCAGCCGTAACACATCCATCCATTTTCTGCTGCTTATCCAGGGCCGGGTCCTGGAGGCAGCAGTCTGAGCAGAGTTGCCCAGACTTCCCTCACCCCAGACTCTTCCTCCACTCTTCTGCTGGCACCCCAAGGTGTTCCCAGGCCATAGAGAGACATCGTCCCTCCAGGTGTCCTGGGTCTGCCCCAAGGCCTCCTACCAGAGAGACATAGTCCCTCCAGGTGTCCTGGGTCTGCCCCAAGGTCTCCTACCGGAGAGACATGCCCGGAACACCTCCATGGGGAGGTGTCCATCCGAAACAGATGCCCGCGCCACCTCAGCTGCTCCTCTGGAAGTGGAGGAGCAGCGGCTCTACTCCGAGCTCCTCCCTGGTGACTGAGCTCCTCACCCTATCTCTAAGGGTCACTGAGCTCCTCACCCTATCTCTAAGGGTGACGCCCAGCCACCCTACGGAGGAAACTCATTTCAGCCGCTTGTATCCGGGATCTCGGTCATGACCCATAGTTCATGACCATAGGTGAGGGTAGGAACGAAGATCGACCGGTAAATCGAGAGCTTCGCTTTTTGGCTCAGCTCCTTCTTCACCACGACGGACCGATACAACGTCTGTATAACTGCAGATGCTGCACCGATCAGCCTGTCGATCTCACGCTTCATCTTCCCCCCACTCGTGAACAAGACCCCAAGATACTTGAACTCCTCCACCTGTGACAAGGGCACTCCACCGACCTGGAGGGGGCAAGACACCTTTTTCCGGTCGAGAACCATGTCCTCGGATTTAGAGGTGCTGATCTTCATCCCAGCTGCTTCACACTCGGCTGCGAACCTCATAATGATCCACACATCAGTATAAATGTACACTGACTGGAAGAACTGAATAGTGCAAATTGAACTCCAAGATGGCGGCTATTACATAACTCAAAACATGAATGAATGAATGAATGAATCAGCTTTGTCATTGTACAGGTACACCGAAATTGCAGAGAAAGTTTTGGGGAAAGAAGGACAACATGAGGTGAGTAGAGGAGGGGAAAAAAGGCAGATTAAAGACTGTGCTCCTCAGAGCACAGTCTGTAATTGGGGGGAAAAACCCCACCTCAGGCACATTTAGCATCAACACAGACAGGTTACAACATATTTATCGAGAGCCTTCATTCCACACTCTCATCCAGGAGAGTTGAAGACAAAACACAGCCTTGGCGACTGGGTGTCTGGGATTCCGAATTGGAGATTACATTTGTTTTCGTTCAGGCGCTTCAGCTTCATCTGTCAACCTTCAGTGTCTCTGGTCTCCAATGCTGCTCCAATTGTGGCAAGATTTTAGCTTCCCAACCGAGTTCGAATATCCTCCAAGATCGATCCAATTTCGCTTAAACGTTCAAGAGTCGTACTCTTGAGTTGGTTTATCACACGAGTCTGAGCATTCAAAGCTCGACACAGTCCTTCAGTGACGATAGGCAGCCTTCCCAATGCAGCTGCTAGCGTCTTCTCAACTTTGCGATAGATCAGAAAGCCGCCAACCCCAATCAGCAGCATACCTGCTATCATGAATCCCAATGTGTAGAGGTCCTCCACATCCTCCATGGAAAGAATGGCCAAACACAGTGGCCTCCAGGAACCCCAGGAATCCAGCATGTATCCGGCTGCAAACAGGACATGCAGGCTCTCCTTTGCTCGATCTTCGTGGCGTAAAAATTTGGTCGATCGCATTGAGAGACCAGCTGATCAATTCCATGGTTCCGGTTAAATTCGGATGCGGGTCTGAAGAGATTCTCTTGATAGATCTGACACAGGACCGTACAGGACGAAGCAGCCACCGGGGAGGGCGAGCGGGAGAGGAGAGGAGAGAGAAGCGTCCGCCTTCGCTGAGAGCCGGAAGAAGAAGAACATCTTGCATTTCTTCATCCTCTGGAACGTTCTGCATCTCCTCTACTGTATATTTCCTTTGTTCTTGAAGAACAGCCTCCAGAAGCATTTTTTCTTGTTTTTCTTGGCCTGGATTTTCTCCTCTAAGACCTTGTTGGCCTCCTCTAGCCTTATCTTCTCACACTGGAGGGTCACCTTCTCAGCCAGCAGGTTCATGTTATCAGCCAGAGTATCCTGCTTCTCACTGTACAGGGTTGACTTCTGAGTACGGAGGTCTTTGTACTTAGCGTAGAGGGACTCCTTGTCAGCAAGCATCTTCTTGTTCTCAGTCTGAAGGGCCTCCTTCTCAGACTGGAGGATCCCCTTCTCTGTCTGGAGGGTCCCCTTCTCTGTCTGGAGGGTCTCCTTCTCTGCCTGGAGGATCACCTTCTCTGCCTGGAGGGTCCCCTTCTCTGCCTGGAGGGTCTCCTTCTCTGATTGGATGGTCTCCTTCTCTGATTGGATGGTCTCCTTCTCAGACTGGAGGACCCACTTCTCTGCCTGGAGGGTCACCTTCTCTGCCTGGAGGGTCACCTTCTCAGACTGGAGGATCTCCTTCTCAGACTTGAGGGTCTCCTTCTCAGACTGGAGGACTGCCTTCTCAGACTGGAGGGTCTCGTTCTTTGACTGGAGAGCCTCCTTCTCAGACTGGAGGGTCTCGTTCTTTGACTGGAGAGCCTCCTTCTCAGACTGGAGGGTCTCATTCTTTGACTGGAGGGTGTCATTCTCATCCAGGAGGTTCTTGTTCTCAGAGTAGACGGTCTCCATCTCAGCATGGAGGCTCTCCTTCTCAGCCAGCAGGGTCTTCCTCTCAGCCAGCAGCCTCTTTCTCTCCTTCACCTCCCACTGAAGCCTCTCCTCCAGAGCTCTGAACCTCAGCTCTTCTTTTTGGAGGTCCTGCCTTTGTATGTCACCTTGGTTTTCAGAGGTGGGGTGGAAACTTGAGAAATCATTTTCTGTTGTCATCTTTTGTTTCACAATGGCATGGTCTCTGCCAATAGACAACGGCTTTGGCTGGGACACTCCTCGATTGAAGTCTCTCTTCATTCTTTGAGGTACCTGGGTAACTGAGGAGGCCCCAGTCTTCTGCTCTTTGTCTTCCACCGACTGTCCATAAATCTTCAGGCGATCCTCCTTACGTAATCTGCGTTGGAGTTTGAGAAACTCCTTCTCTCTCCGGAGATCCTGCTGAGTTAGTTTGTTTTCCATTTTTAGCATCTCTTTCTTGTTCTTGTGGTCCGCTTCCTTTTTGAAAATGTTTAGCTGTCGCTTGCTTTCACCTCGCAGAAATGACTGACTCTGGCAGTGCTTGTTTTCACGTCAAAGATATGTTATGTTATGACATCATGTGATGTTGTTAGGCTTTCATCTCAGCATCAAAACCATTTGATCAAAGCCACACCCGAATCAAGCCACGCACCTGATGTCATAGCAACTTTAAGCCACACCCCATTCAGAAAGATGAAAGGCACACTGCTGGTCTCCTTTTCAGTCTCTTTGCAGACATTTATCCAGAATTGTGTGACTGCTGGAAAAATTAGCACAGTGACACTCAAAAAATAACTTTAGGCTGTTGTTTTATTTGCATTTCAAAAATATATTTGATTAATATGATCATATTGAGTTTCTCTTTGTTAAATAATAGAGTGGTATAAGAGAGCCATCGTCCAAATATGTTGGTGCTCCAACTAAGCGTAGGAGCTCCACCTGTCTTAACAGGAAATGATAGACGTTCAGTTCTATCAGTCTCATAAGATATACTAAACAGTTAATCAGGAATTTTAATGAATAGTTAAATTAATTACAATTACCACAATTAACAATAAAGCTTGAAGGACTTTGGACTTCTTGACACAGAAGAGGTGGACATTTCATTCACCTTTGTGCTTATTAACAACACAGCAAGTATGGTTCCAAACATTATATTTATACTAAGATTCTGATGATCATCTGGAGGAAGGAAACACCTGTTTGTCGCTCCATCCTGAACACTCTCCCTGAAATAATCTTTTCTTCTAATTTGTTCTGGAGTGATAGTTTAGTACACTTTGTTTATTGAAGAAAAAAAATCCAGATATCACAATGTTTGGGAGAAAATAGTCTGCACAGTTTTTTTTTAATATGATAAAGGATTATTCAAGGATTCAAGGATTCTTTATTGTCATATCAAGAGAATGATACGAAATTTGGACTCAGGTCCCGGTAAGCCAAAGTAATAAAAATATATAACAGGAGTGTAAAAATACTCCTTGGACAAGTGAACCCCCAGGTACTTGTAGCTGGAAACCACTTCCACAGCTGCTCCTCCGATGTGCAGGGGAGCGGGGGGGCACCTGACCCTCCTGAAGTCCACCACCATCTCCTTGGTCTTTTCCCCGTTGATGCAGAGGTTGTTTTCACTGCACCACTGCATCAGGTGTTCCACCTCCTCTCTGTATTTGGACTCATCGTTGTTTGTGATGCGTCCCACTACTGCTGTGTCGTCCGCAAACTTCACTATATGACAGCTGGGGTGTATTGCCGTGCAGTCATATGTCAGCAGAGTGAACAGGAGGGGGCTCAGCACACAGCCCTGAGGTGAGCCGGTGCTGAGGATGATGGGGGAGGAGACGGTATCTGTTTACCTATGAACATTTCCAAAATTCAGTATTAGTAATTAATAAACCAAAGGAAAATTCATGAAAATTCATCCAGATTGAATGATGCCTTAACGTTGAATATTAAAAGTATCTGTATGGGATGGGTATCAGCAACACTGGCCCTGTATTTACTTGGTATCGCATCGATAGCAAACCTTGGCGTATGGCACACCACTAACCTGCAGTGAAGTGGACGTTTTGCAGTGAATGGGGTCGAACCGGTGAAACATTGAGAAGCTCCGGTGTTCCGGTGTGATCTCCACCTCTGCTGACGGAGTCGTCAGGAGCTCGGCCCAGGGCAGGATTACAGTGGAGCTCTTCTTTTCTTTGATAGTGTGACAGTCAGTGACATTTTCACTCCACAGCCAGTGTGAGCACGAAGGTCTGCGTCTCAGAAGGAAAAAACATGAAAGGGATATTAGTCAGGATTGAAAGGACTCACTTATAAAAAAATTTGAAGAAAAACTGGATGAGTTTTTTTTGCCAGGACCGAAAGCCCCCGCCCACTGAGTATGTATACTGAGTATATTCCTGTGCAGGTTAGATATGAGGGTGAAGAAGAAGAGAAGAACTTCTCTGAAAGATTCACTCTCTTCCAGGTCCGTCAGCATTAGAACAATCCACTGATACAGTCTGACTCATTACAGATCCAACTCTGGAAACAGTGTCCAGTCTTTTATGGCTGATCTGGAAAATAAGCACAACTATGTTTCAGTTGCATAACCCAATAAAGGTTTTATGTGTGTATTTGTTTACTATAGTGAATATAACTTTAATGCAATACAAAGCCAACGTATTTATCAACTCCCAGGTTAGATTGTCCAACTGGATCATCCCCCCACACACAAACTATATATGTGATGAAGAAAAAGTTCAGAACAAAATAAAATGTATTAATTTAAAACAAACACAAAATGGGTGCTTTGAATTGATGACCCAAAGTTTCTTTGAAGTAGTGGATTACATTTTTGCAATGTTATCAAATGTAACTCCTTGTGTCCATTCAATTAAGTTATTTTTTTCCCCGTCTTGTAAAACCTCAGCAGAAGCATTTGGAGCATGCTCAGCTTCCTGGTGATCAATCTGGAGGGGGAATGTCCTTGTTCGGAGGTGGAAAATGTGTCTTTTCATTCACTTCACTTGATTTTTGTAGCAGAATTACATTTTTAGTAGTTGAATTTTTGGAACTAAAATTATATTTCCTGCGTGTATTTCCATGTGAAACAGCGAGTTGCACACACAAACCCTTTTATTAAGTTGATTTAACATTTTAATTTCAAAGTGCAAACATTCCTCTATTATTTGTGTTGCACACTGTTTTTGAATCAAAAATGTTTTTGCGTTAACAGAAGAGGCCTGAGAAAATGAAGATAATGTGAGAAAAAGTTTGTACTGCCTCTTATTCATTGAAATGAGTTGCAGGATTTAATCAGAAAGATCCTTTCTGGTCTGGATCTTATATTTTAGCGCCATCTCATGCCTGATTTGACCATTTGCTCACTTTATGTGAGATGATGGTGGGTGATGACGATGATGAATCGCACAATTAGATTTCAAGATATTTTCTGTTACCCTTTTCTTCTCTGCAGACATTTTATCTGGATTACTTCTTTGTGTTAATATGAGTTTTGTCTCTAAAATGTTTCACCCACTATTGGCCGACCAGTAAATGTGAGTAAATGACCACATCGTGCTTCCCAAACTGAAGGCAGAGGCACCGGAGACACATTTGGAGCAGAAGAGATGAGTTTGAAGGGGAGAGGGGCGCATGCAGCTACTCCTGGCAGCAGATGAATGGGGCTGAGGGCTCGTCAAACAGGTGAGAGTCACTCTTCAGCCATGAGGTCATCATCTGGAGGAGGACAGGAGGGAATCCACAGTTACGGCATTTTCATACAAACAACTATATTACTTTTAAATTGAGACGAAAAGTTTGAAAATGGAACTGGAAGATTTGTTTTTATTGAGTCCAGATGCGTGAGCCTGGTGTTCATTCAGGCCAAATACCAAGACACTTGTGGAAAAACGTTTTCTCAGTTCCCAGCACAACAGGTTGATGCTCAGCTGTTTCAAATATCCCTCCTGGGACGTTGCTTTACTAAGATCCTGTATACAATTTGATGACTTGCATCTCACGCAGATAGAGTTTTCAGTGATCAAATAGAAACAACACGGTGAAAGAAATGACACGCTAACAGGAGGATTTCAATGAGGGTTTAGCTTCAGGTCCTCTTGGCTGGATAACCATCAACATGAAACTGTATCGTTTGTTTCTGTGCTCATATGGCTCGTTTGTTGGAGGACAACAAACTAAATTCTCCACAGATAAAAGAGGCCAGCCGAAGAAATATTTGCCCCCAATAACATTTGCACCTTCTTTTCAAACACATGAAAAACACAGTTTCGTCAATCGAAGTCAATCCAGCATCTGAAACGTGACTGAATAAATGCGTTACTTCTCTCTCTATGTACGGTGGCCTGGAAGTGCAGAACATTAAAAGAAAAAAAAATGTCTCTAACTTGTAGTGTTTTCTGGATTCTGTCGTGTTTTTTTTGGATTTTGTAGTGTTTTGGAGGATTTTGTAGTGTTTAGTTGTGTTTTGCACTACCAGGCCACCGTATCTGTCCTCTTTTGTTATGATGGTTGTGTATTTCTCTCTTGTTGCACACATTCCAGTTAAAAACAAAACACAGATGGTGATGAATACCTGCAGAATCAAGAATCAATCCTTGATCCGCCCTGAGGAGTCGATAAGGAAAACAAAGAAGTGAGGGAATTAAGTCGAACTAATGACCCTGACCTCTTTAACTCTGCATAATGGCGGCACATCGGCAGGGAGCGTTCGGCAGGACAGATGGAGATCAAAAAACCGAGACATTCATGATCTGCATCTACTAATCACCTGTTTTGCGACGGGTCAGAGGTCGGGGGACTTTTACTAGCGCCCACTTCAATAATGGGCTCTTTACAATACTGCGATGTGTCTCGCTGACGTCACCTGACCTCCGCGACCTGCACAGTGTTTTAGTGCTCTAATTAGCCATTGACCTCCTCTCCTCCCCCGACGCCCGTTACACCCAATGTGACCCCGCCGACCCCGGTGCTGAGGTCACATGCCTGTTGACATCAGCCATCATCCCTCTTCTTCTGTCACCATTTACGTCTCCGAATGGTCAACGTGGGACACGTCCGGGATTAGTCTAAAGATCATTCAGGAATTCAGAAGAAAGAGAGTGAGTTCATTCTTATACTTTTTAATTTGTTCTCCAGTTTATTTCCCTCAGGTGCTTTTCTCCTTCAAGCTGGCTTGGCTGTAAGGATGTTGCATAATGTGAAAGGTTTCATCCTAACAATCTCATTTCAAATTAAAAGCTGAATGGTGGCATTGCTTCAAGGCAATAATGTGAATCCTGAGGAGTTCCAGATTCCTCCATTCATCCAAAAACATACATTTAATGAAGGGAAATGAAGGAACATTTCCTGTAGGTGTAAATGGATCTGTGGTGGTCCGTCTCTGTGTGGTGACCCGTACGGGCCTGTACTGACTCCAGCGTCGTAGGACGGGCCTGTGGATCTCTACCAGACCACGCTGGACTTCCTTTTATCTAGATAACTTCAGGATTCATTCTGGGTTTTCTGTACACTCACTTCTCACCAGGATAAATCACCCCGGCAACGTACGCTGAATGTCCAACCTGCTCCGGAGCAGGCTATGTTCTGGTGAGAGGTCAGAGCTCCGCCCCCTGGCCAATCAGATCCCTTGGAAAATGACCCGCCCATTCTTAAATGATGGCGATTGGTGCACAGGTTCAGCACTGAGCTGCAGCTGAGAGGAGATGAGAAACTAATTTAGAGCCATCTTTATAACATAATAAAATAAATGCTGGTCACTGAGGCTTTGAAGGAGGTTTTTATTCTTGAATTGTTCCAAGTCTGTTTTTCTCCACGAGGGCTGATCTGTGATGACGAGGTTAATGATCTCACGTGACACAACTGCACAAATATGACTTTATGGAACCAGAACTACTCGTGCCATTGTGATGATGAATTCATATTCCAACACATATTCCTCTGCCCTCTGCCCTCTGCCCTCTGCTCTCAGCCCTCTGCTCTCAGCCCTCTGCTCTCAGCCCTCTGTCTTCTGCCCTCTGCCCTCAATCCTCTGCCCTCTGCCCTCTGCCCTCTGCCCTCTGCCCTCTGCCCTCAGCTCTCTGCCCTCTGCTCTCAGCCCTCTGCCCTCTGCCCCTCAGCTATCAGCCCTCTGACCTCTGACCTCTGCTCTCTGCCCTCTGCCCCTCTGCCCTCAGCCCTCTGCTCCTCAGCCTTCTGCCCTCTGCTCTCAGCTCTCTGCCCTCAGTCCTCTGCTCTCTGCCGTCTGCCCTCAGCTCTCTGCCCTCTGACCTGTGACCTCTGCTCTCTGCCCTCTGCCATCTTCCCTCAGCTTTCTGCCCTCTGCCCTCAGCCCCTCAGCTCTCACCCTCTGACCTCTGCTCTCTGCCCCTTCAGCCATCTGCCCTCAGCTCTCTGCCCTCAGCTCTCTGCCCTCTGCCCTCTGCCCCTCAGCTCTCTGCCCTCTGCCCCTCAGCTCTCTGCCCTCTGCCCTCAGCCCTCTCCCCTCAGCCCTCTGCTCTCTGCCCTCTGCCCTCTGCCCTCTGCCCTCTGCCCTCTGCTCTCTGCCGTCTGCCCTCAGCTCTCTGCTCTCTGCCCTCTGACCTGTGACCTCTGCTCTCTGCCCTCTGCCATCTTCCCTCAGCTTTCTGCCCTTTGCCCTCTGCCCTCAGCTCTCTGCCCTCTGCCCCTCAGCTCTCTGCCCTCAGCCCTCTGACCTCTGCCCTCTGCCCTCTCCCCTCTCCCCTCTGCCCCTCAGCCATCGGCCCTCTGCCCTGAGCCCCTCAGCTCTCTCCCCTCTGCCCTCAGCCCTCTGACCACTGCCCTCTGCCCTCTCCCCTCAGCCCTCTGACCTCTGACCTCTGACCTCTGCTCTCTGCCCTCTGCCCCTCAGTGGTCACTGGCTGCAGCCCAATGACAAAGAGTTTGTAGTCGTAGCTTGTTGCTCTACAAATTCCCCTTCATACATGTGTCTGTTGACTGGTTGCAGCAGCTCTGGTCCAGGCACCGTACGGGGTGGGCGTGTCAAAGCAACTGGTTTCCTGTTCTGTGGAGAAAGCGCTGGAAGTAAATGTCAGAGTAATTGAGACCATAGTTAGCGTCAACTCATGAGTGTTTCCTATGAAGATGGAACATTGGATGCAGGTTTAACCGACGAGGAATCACAGCTGTCACGTGTGAATGCTTCACGTCTCAGTTGGATTACTACAAGGAACATCGACACATTGGAAATCTCCTGAATGTGACAAGCACACAGAAATCAAGTCGGGGATCAAACACATTTCACGGGACTGTATTTGATGTTTATTTGCTGTATGACGAATTTCTGTGGACAGTATTTCACTCAGCACATGAACCGCCTTTACATTGGGTAGAGCGCCAGTCCTGCTCATTGCGTCTTTTTTCTCATTTGGGTTTGTTGTTTCTGTTGAAGTTCATGTCTTAGAACTTTAAAACAAATGACAATAAATTAGTTATGAGTTTTTCAAACCACACAGGAAGAAGGAACACTTCAAAATGTGAATAGTTTGCTTTTTAGCAAAATTAGAAAAGCCAAATGACTCATTTGTATATTGTGATGACCAAAGTGGTTTGGAACTGTTTCTTCCTCAACTGGAAAATTCCAGAATACATTTTGTGTGTTGCTCCACTCGCGGCCATCGAGTTCCCCAATCTGCTTCGATTGGCCTGTTTTTTGCTGTTTTTGGTGAAAGTTTGCCGAATCACACATAAACGCAGCGACACGTCCCTACAAACGAGGATTCCTGTCTGCATCTATGGGGTTATATTTGTGCCAAAATTCTGAGCGAGCGATGGGAAAATTTGAGCGCCAAAAAAATTAATTGTGCAAGCACACTAATAACATTTTGAGGAAATATTTAAATTGCGCAAAGACAAACTTGAGATTGCGCTCAAAAATCATTTCTGCGCTCAGATTCTTCCTCTGCGTGCTCAATCTCTCTCTCTCTCTCTCTCAACCTCTCTCTCTCTCGCGCTCAACCTCTCTCTCTCTCGCTCGCTCAAATCTCTCCATGTCCGCGCTCAAGTCCTGCTGTGCGCTCGCTCAAAATGTGCAAAGCCCAAATGTGACAGACACGGTTGTCCACCAATCACAGAAATTTGGGGCGGGCGTTGAACTCTGATTGGTTACTTCGGATTCTGGAAGTGCCTCATAACCAACGAAGAAGAAAAAGAAGAAGAAGAGGGAAAAACAAACTGCGGGGGAAAACATGTTGTAATCCAGGATCATTATCTTTAGTTTTCCTTATTTCTGTTTTCCCTCGCAGTTTGTTTTTCCCTCTTCTTCTTCTTCTTCTTCTTCGTTGGTTATGAGGCACTTCCAGAAACCGAAGCAACCAATCAGAGTTCAACACCCGCCCCAAATTTCTGTGATTGTTGGACAACCATGTCTGTCACATTTGGGCTTTGCACATTTTGAGCGAGCGCACAGCAGGACTTGAGCGCGGACGTGGAGAGATTTGAGCGAGCGAGAGAGAGAGAGGTTGAGCGCGAGAGAGAGAGAGAGGTTGAGCGCGAGAGAGAGAGAGGTTGAGCGCGCAGAGGAAGAATCTGAGCGCAGAAATTATTTTTGAGCGCAATCTCAAGTTTGTCTTTGCGCAATTTAAATATTTCCTCAAAATGTTATTAGTGTGCTTGCACAATAAATTTTTTTGCGCTCAAATTTTCCCATCGCTCGCTCAGAATTTTGGCACAAATATAACCCCATATGCATCTAAGTGGTTGTAGGCGGAGACGTACGTCACAATTTGTGATGTTGTGGGTTTTTTTTTTTTCCATGGCTTCATTGTTCTTGTTACACTGCCCCCTACAGGTCTGGCTGCTCATAGCAGCTCTGAACCAGGTCCATGTTAGTGAATATTTGTTTTTGTAAATGTAGCGGTTTTATTTTTATTTTTTTCCCCTGGGTAAACGTGGCCTTAAGTACCTTATTTTGGACAACATCACACCTTAAAAGAATATAAATTCTGAAACCAGTTTTTACAAAGAAAATGGTAGCACACAGTGCAGTGTCAGTGCTGAGCAGCGAACGTTTGTTTGTCCAGACTCAACGCAGGAAGTGAGTCTTAACACCCTCCTCCACACACACACACACACACACACACACACACACACACACACACACACACACACACACACACACACACACACACACACACACACACACACACACAGCCAGCGAGATATAACTTGACAAAGGCGAGTCTGTCCCCCCTCCCAACATTAGACAGGGCGACGCAGACAGACTGACAGTGAGAGGAGTGTGTATGTAAGACGATCGGCTGGTATTCAGGAGAGGAGACGGGCAGATGGGTTGTCCATCCACACCCTGGCATTACACACTGACACACCCACCAAGAGGAAACCTTGGATTAGACACACTAACGACGTTTCAGTAAATACAACTTTTGAGGGAAAGGGTTAGGGAAGAAGAGGTAATTTCATCCTTTAAAGGCAGATAAAGTGATTTGGAATGACAATCATTGCACTTATACATCATATAAAGTATCATAACGGTGCGAGTTAATGTATGTAAGCCTTATCTGAGAGACCCTTAAAACTGTGTTTTTCTATCAGGCTTTCACTGCCAGCAAACAGTAATGATCATAAATGTGTCTGAGAAGATAACACTGATGGATCGGTCACTTTGTGGTTTATTTTTGTTTCTATATTCAAGTTTACAAGATGATTTCACACACCTGAATCAGCCTTGTTTACCTTCACCAACACGATCAACTCTTATCTCTTCAATACAAAGAGTCCGATCCCAGCTGGGTGAGGCTTTTATAACAAATGATCTCCTTGTCTTCCCAGAATAAGCTGAACACTTTGATTTGGCTCATCAAGAGGACAAGTTTAAAAAGGAACTTAAGAAACACAATTTTCTCTTTTAAAGGCAGAATTGCATTGAATTTGCATATATCCTGTTGAAGCTTTAATCAAACACTTCAAATGAAGTATTTTGCATATTGTCCTTAGGAAGGTAATTTGATAAAGGTTGTCATGATCGTACACATAGACACACCGTTTCCATAACAACAGTGGTCAGAGCCACGGAAGCTGAGAGGGGTCTGGCTACAGGGCCTCCACTCTCAGGCTTCCTCCACTCTCAGGTTTTCTCCACTATGAGGCTTCCTCCACTTTGTGGCTTCCTCCACTGTCAGACAGGAAATGACAACACATTTAACCCACAGGCACAACTACATATTAGCGGTAAGTTGCTACTTTGAAATTTCCAGAAAAAGTTATGAATGTATGGTTTCTTGCGCGTGTTCGCCGTATATATACCTGCTATAAACTAACATACATTGATGATGATAATAACAGCGTGTTACACCAGCGGTTTAGGTTACGTGTCATTGTACAGCTAAGTCATGCTAACAGTGGCTATCTATAAAACAGCCAGGTTTACCTTTTCTCAGTAGATAACATAAAGTAACTGTTCGTATATCTGATGGGGAAACAGTTTGTAAAAAGTACAGCGATAAACCCTTCATGCAGTAGTTAATGCATTACAATGAAGAAGAAAACATGTTTTTCTCACCTTGTGAACGTTTTAGAGATGCGAGGTTCTCACAGGACAAAGTATCAACATATAATGTAAAGCAAGATGATGTATTACTGTAGTTTATATTAGAATCTAAAGTTGTTCAAAATAGCTCAACCTTATTCAGTTGTAGTAAAGACATTTACATATATCACATGCAGGAGTAATATTAATCCAGTAGCGATTGATCAAAGTGGCTGCTTTTAATTTTCTATTTTCTTTTAATGTATATTTTATATGGTATGGGCTTGCATTTAAAGGTATACAGGAGGATTTTCCCGAATTTTAGGAAAGAACCGCCCTCTCCACCTTTTGAAAAAAATGCGCATGCGCAACGCTGTACCTGCTACCGAGACGGAACGCCTACTAAAACGCGTGCGAGAGACGTGCACGAGCCCAGTTCTCCTCGTGCACGCTCTGTTTACAAGTCACAAGTCGGCATCGCTCACATAAGCTCACTTTACAAGAAGATTTGCACCAGAGGGGGTGAAACTGTGTAAAAATGTCCGAGAATAATGCGTCGGGTCGGCCACCGGCATGATGAGAACCGTGTGGAGTGAGCTGCGCGCAGGGACGAGCACGTACGACGGGCTTACGTCATATATCACCAGAATGATTGACAGTTGGGAGGACCAGTTATTTTGATGATCCACCCGGAAGAAGAAAATCCTCTACTATACCTTTAACATGTATTCCATAGGGGGAAACATTTTTAAGGTCGATCTCTGTAACGTGCCAACATGGTGCCTGCAACACACTGAAAACTTTACCTGCAAGGACACCGTGTCATACTGAGTTTCAATAAGATTATAATTCTTAAGTATTTTCACTGTTTTCATTCAAATCTTCCTTTATATCAGAGACACAAAATGTCAGGAGAATTTTCTCATAAACCTCAGGAGACAAAATAAACAGGAATTAGACTGAAAGCAATTGAAAAATGTAAGAGAATTTTAATTTATTTTAAGTTATTCTTGCAAGAACAGTCAGATGTCACAGTACAACCTCAGCAGAGTGTCTGGGATTTTTCCTAAACAATGGAGTTGGAGATGAGCTTTTAAAGGCTGAATTGTTTTGAGAGCAGGTCTGCTCTCCAGACACCCAAGGTCAGAAGAAGTAGTACCCATAGGTCATTATTGTAACACAGACTGTGAAAATCACTTCATTCTCTATTTTCTAACCCTCACAGAGCGTTCCTGAAACGAAAATGCAAAAACAAAATGTCATGATGTTAACAGGGACTTATAAAACGTTGCTCTCTGGAACCGTTTTAACACCTTTGTCCTGTAAATTACCCGCAGAAATGAAACAAAACTTTGTGTTTTGCTTCACCACAAAACCTTGTTTAAACACCACATCTTCAATATATTATAAAAAGTATTAGTGGCATGTTGTAATTACTTGTGTAAAGTGAAAACTGGTTCAGCGTAAATGAGAAATCCCAAATTAAAAAAAAAAAAGAACAGAAAAAACAAACAAGAAAAGCCAGAATTGAACCAAAGCAGGGTTCTGGTTGAGGGTCGTCATCATTCTGGGCACATCCAGCTGAGAGCAGCTCGATACCGTGGGGGGATTACAGGTCCTGTCCAGGAGACTGTGAAGCCTTTAAACCCCCCCACCCCCACCACCGGAGAAGCTGGAGGAAGCACCTGAAGGCTGCTCTGCTTTGCTGCTGCTCCCGGTAACTTTATTCAAGATTACATGAATAAAATACATAATCTGACAGACTCTCCGACAGCTCAGAGTTCTACGGAACGAATTAAAGTGGAAACACGGTCGCAGCTGGAAGGAACAAGGAGACTTTTGCTCGGGAGAAAGTACATTTCTGTGTTGGCATAATCTTAGAAATGTCACAGACTTGGTACGTCAAAGGAAAGTAAGAGAGCTTTAAGATTATCTGACAGTTGAACACAGTGGAGGTCTCTCCTGAAGGAGTGTTTTATTTTGTGTAAAGGGTCTGAATCTCATACAGTGTGTGTATATGGATTTGTGATAGAGTTGAAAATCAGATGTATTAATGACAAACGCTACTTGAAGGAACTACAAGCGAGACATGACATTTGATACATAATGTAGGACGTCAGAAATTTAAATCAACAATTTGTTTGTTATATTAGTGAGTTTGTGATCATAGTTTACTCAGGCCCTGTTTACGCCAACACCTAATCCCTGAAAAAAAAGAGTGCGTTTCCACGGCAGCAGCGGACGCACTAAAAACTATGTAGTTATATGCCAGGCCACAGGAGGGTGCTGTTGCTTGATTTTGTAATGAAACCACACAGACGTATACACAGAGAGAACTCGACATCTGTATGGACTGATGAGGCATTGGGTGCAATCAGTCTCAAGTATTAAACTACTGATATGGACGATAAAACTAGAATATGGTGGAGCGTCCAGATCTGTCCAGGGCGGGACTTGAACCTGCGCCTTCTGATGACCTTTCCCATTATTACTGGCTGTGATGACGTTTCCCATTATTACTGGCTGTGATGACGTTTCCCATGATTACTGGCTGTGATGACGTTTCCCATGATTACTGGCTGTGATGACGTTTCCCATGATTACTGGCTGTTATGATGTTTCCCATTATTACTGGCTGTGATGACATTTCCCATGATTACTGGCTGTTATGATGTTTCCCATTATTACTGGCTGTGATGACATTTCCCATTATTACTGGCTGTTATGACGTTTCCCATGATTACTGGCTGTTATGAAGTTTCCCATTATTACTGGCTGTGATGACGTTTCCCATTATTACTGGCTGTGATGACGTTTCCCATGATTACTGGCTGTGATGAAGTTTCCCATTATTACTGGCTGTGATGACATTTCCCATTATTACTGGCTGTGATGACATTTCCCATTATTACTGGCTGTTATGACGTTTCCCATGATTACTGGCTGTTATGAAGTTTCCCATTATTACTGGCTGTGATGACGTTTCCCATTATTACTGGCTGTGATGACGTTTCCCATGATTACTGGCTGTGATGAAGTTTCCCATTATTACTGGCTGTGATGACATTTCCCATTATTACTGGCTGTGATGACATTTCCCATTATTACTGGCTGTTATGACGTTTCCCATGATTACTGGCTGTTATGAAGTTTCCCATTATTACTGGCTGTGATGACGTTTCCCATTATTACTGGCTGTGATGACATTTCCCATTATTACTGGCTGTGATGACGTTTCCCATTATTACTGGCTGTGATGAAGTTTCCCATTATTACTGGCTGTGATGACGTTTCCCATTATTACTGGCTGTGATGAAGTTTCCCATTATTACTGGCTGTGATGAAGTTTCCCATTATTACTGGCTGTGATGACGTTTCCCATTATTACTGGCTGTGATGACGTTTCCCATTATTACTGGCTGTGATGACATTTCCCATTATTACTGGCTGTGATGAAGTTTCCCATTATTACTGGCTGTGATGACGTTTCCCATTATTACTGGCTGTGATGACGTTTCCCATTATTACTGGCTGTGATGACGTTTCCCATTATTACTGGCTGTGATGACGTTTCCCATTATTACTGGCTGTTATGACGTTTCCCATTATTACTGGCTGTGATGACCTTTCCCATTATTACTGGCTGTGATGACATTTCCCATTATTACTGGCTGTGATGACCTTTCCCATTATTACTGGCTGTGATGACGTTTCCCATTATTACTGGCTGTGATGACGTTTCCCATTATTACTGGCTGTGATGACCTTTCCCATTATTACTGGTTGCAGGTTTCTCCCGTCACAGTATAAATAAGTTTGGAAGCTAATGTTAGCTTTCACAGTTAGCTTCATGTAAAGTTAACGTGGCTGTGTGAGGGGAAGAAATGCTACGAGTGCTTTTATGCCTCTGAATGTCCCAAAGCGGCAGTGCTCATTCTGGTTTAACTTTAGGAGACACTGAAGGTGTTTGGTTTAAAATTAGGAGAGACTGAAGTTATCTGGTTTAACTTTAGTGTCAGGGTGTAGGGTGAGGTCCCCTTTAAGAGTGGGCGGGCCATAGGTCTGGGCTGTCAGCACCTCACCTGTGGCCACTTCTGGTAATCACCCTGCCCTATATATGTCCTGTCTGTGTGTTTGTTCAGTGTTGGTTTGTTTGTTAGCGATGTCCCGTCCGTCCGGTCCAGTACTAGTCTTCCATGTCTCGTCTGTCCTGTCCAGTCGTTGGAGTCAAGTCTGCTGTGCTCCTCACGTCAAGGAGCAACCTGTGAATCATCGGTCTGTGCTGTCATTATAATAAAAGACTTGATTGAACCCAGCCTGCCTCCAGAGTCCTGTACTTGGGTCCTGTCCGTATCCGTGACAGAACAAACCAACCATCATGGACCCAGCGGACTCTGGTCACCAGCTGCTAGGAGCAGTTGGTCAGCAGGGAGACCGGCTCACTCAACACGACGAGCAGTTGTCTGGTTTAACGGCGGGTCTCCACGACCTTTCACATCGACACATGTCAGTGGAGATTCACCTGAACCAACTCACCGGTCACCTCCAGCAGCTCATCACCCGCCTCTCGGTCCCAGAGGTTCGGGCTGCCGCTGCCGCCACAGTGCCGCCAGCTGCCGCTGCCGCCGCAGTGCCGCCAGCTGCCGCCGCTGCCGCCCTCATGATGTCGCCGTCACCGCTCTCAAGCCCAGCACGCTTCTCGGGGGACTCCGGGGATTCGCGACCCTTCCTGGTCCAGTGTGGTCTCCACTTCGAGATGCAGCCGGGCGCATTTCCAACAGAGAGGTCGAGGGTCGCGTACATCATCTCCTACCTGTCCGGCAGAGCGGAGGCTTGGACCACCGCTGAGTGGAACCACCGATCCCGGCTGTGTGACTCGGTGGACGAGTTCGCAGCCGCGCTGTCTAAGATCTTCGATCGGCGTCCCGGCGGACAGGAGGCGGCTTGAGCGCTGGCAGCGCTGCGTCAAGGAAGGAGGTCGGTGATCGATTACGCAATTGAGTTTCGCACTCTCTCTGCAGACTGCGCTTGGAACGATGCGTCACTGCGGGACACCTGCCTCTACGGGCTGGCCAGTCCGGTTCGCGACCAGCTCTTCCTGAGGGATCTCCCCGACGACTTGGACTCCCTCATTGCCCTGGCGGTCAAGATGGAGAATCGTCTGACGGTCCGTGATCGCCTGAGGCAGACTGACCTGCAGGGAGGAGAATCCAGGAGCGCGTGGGAGGAGCACGCCCCTCTCCGTCCCGCCCTCCAGCAGGAGCAGGTCCCGAGTGCTGCACAACCTCCGGAGGAGCCGATGCAGCTTGGCCGCACCAGCATCTCCAAGCAGGAGCGGCATCGGCGCCTGACCAGCAGCCTGTGTTTGCACTGTGGTCAGCATGGGCACAGAGCTGCAGCGTGTCCTCTTAAAGGGACAGGCTCACCTGGGTTAAGGAGGGCTCCGGTGAGTCTTAAGAACTCCTCCACTGCGCCTTTAAGAAGACTCACACCGGCTCAACTGAGGTATGCCGACACCACCTTGGACATTGAGGTTTTCATTGACTCTGGTGCAGATGAGAACTTTATGGACCTTAAGTGGGCTGAGAGACACAATATTCCCACTGAACTGTTATCATTGCCCTTAAAGGCTTTTGCTTTAGATGGACGCAAAATATTTTCTATTGATAAAAAGACACTTTCTGTTCAGTTATGGTTCGGTCCCTCCCATGTTGAGGATATTTCTTTTCATTTAGGTTTAAGTCCGTCCTACCCAGTTATCCTGGGCCTTCCTTGGTTACGTTTGCACAACCCCCATATTAACTGGGAGTCGGGGGTTATTTTGAGTTGGGGAGGGGATTGTTCCGAGCACGGTCGGTCAGTGTCGGGAGTTAAGGTAGCAGCTGTGGAGGTTCCTGTGTATCCGGACCTCGAGCGAGTTCCCAGCTGCTACCACGATCTAAAGGAGGTGTTCAACAAAGGGAAGGCGACATCCCTGCCACCGCATCGTCCTTATGACTGTGCCATTGAGTTATTGCCGGGTACCACTCCTCCCAAGGGTCGCATTTACTCTCTCTCACAACCCGAGAATCAGGCCATGAAAGAGTACATTGAGTCTGGCTTAGAGGCTGGGATAATCAGACCCTCGTCCTCCCCTGCAGGGGCGGGATTTTTCTTTGTGGCAAAGAAGGACAAGACTCTTCGGCCGTGCATTGACTACAGGGGCCTCAATGAGATAACCGTTAAGAACCGCTATCCACTACCCCTCATGACTTCGGCCTTTGAACGCCTGCAGGGAGCCAAGGTCTTTACCAAGCTGGACTTGCGCAATGCTTACCACCTGGTCCGGATTAGGCAAGGGGACGAGTGGAAAACGGCATTTAACACACCTTCTGGCCACTACGAGTATTTGGTGATGCCTTTCGGTTTATGCAATGCTCCCGCAGTGTTCCAGAATCTCGTAAATGATGTGCTGAGAGACGCATTGAATAAGTTTCTGTTCGTTTACCTCGACGACATTATGATTTTTTCTTCGGATCTTGCCAGTCATGTCAAGCATGTTCGTTTTGTTTTGGAGCGTCTTCTCAGCAACAACTTATTTGTCAAGGCCGAGAAATGTGTTTTTCATGCTCCCACCGTTTCTTTTCTTGGGCACGTCATCTCAGAGGGGAGGGTGGAGATGGACAGGGAGAAGGTCAGGGCTGTAGCAGATTGGCCGACCCCGGGTAGCCGCAAGCAATTATTACGATTTTTGGGGTTTGCTAACTTCTACCGGTGGTTTATCAGGGGATTCAGCTCCATCGCGGTGCCACTACATGCCTTAACTTCCCCCAAGGTCCCGTTTGCTTGGGGTCCCTTGGCTGAACAGGCGTTTTCTGAGCTCAGGGCCAGGTTCACCTCAGCTCCCGTGCTTAGTGTGGCAGATCCGGGACGGCAGTTTGTGGTGGAGGTGGACGCGTCTGATGTCGGTGTCGGGGCAGTGCTCTCTCAGCGCAGCAGTAAGGATGGGAAGCTGCACCCATGTGCCTTTCTCTCCAGGCGGCTGACCCCGGCTGAGCAGAACTATGACATCGGCAATCGGGAGCTCCTGGCCATCAAGGCTGCGTTGGAGGAGTGGAGGCACTATCTGGAGGGCGCAGAGCACCCGTTTGTGGTATGGACCGACCATAGAAACCTTGAATACATCAAATCTGCCAAACGATTAAATTCGCGGCAAGCTCGGTGGGCGCTGTTCTTCACCCGGTTCGACTTTGTGGTGTCGTATCGGCCTGGTTCTAAGAACGTGAAGCCTGACGCCCTTTCCCGGGTCTTTGAGCCGGATCCTGCTCCTCGTTCCCCCACGCCAATTTTACCTCCGACCTGCGTGGTGGGGGCGGTGACGTGGGAGATTGAGGAGCAGGTTCGGCGGGCTCTGGAGGGGGTGACGGTGCCGCCAGGTTGTCCTCCCAACCGCCTGTTTGTGTGTCCCCCGGTACGGTCTAGTGTCATTCAATGGGCCCACACTAACCTTCTGTCGTGTCACCCAGGAACTCAGCGCACCCTGTTTGTGGCAAGACAGCGTTTCTGGTGGCCAGAGATGAGCAGGGAAGTCCGTGAGTATGTCCGGACTTGCCCTGTCTGCGCGCGTAACAAGACCTCGCGGTCTCGCCCCTCTGGTCTATTGCAGCCGCTCCCGGTACCCACCCGACCATGGGCAGACCTGTCAATAGATTTTGTCACTGGCCTCCCAGACGCAGAGGGGTTTACCACCATCCTCACCCTAGTGGACCGGTTTTCCAAGATGGCCCACTTTGTGCCCTTGGCAAAACTCCCATCAGCCAAGGAGCTGGCAGAGGTCATGCTGAGACACGTGTTCCGCCTTCATGGGTTCCCGCGGGACATTGTCTCGGACAGGGGGCCTCAGTTCGTGTCTCGGTTTTGGAGGGAGTTTTGTAGGCTGTTGGGAACTACGGTGAGCCTTTCGTCCGGGTACCACCCAGAGTCTAACGGCCAGACAGAGAGGGTGAACCAGGAGCTGGAGTCCATCCTTCGGTGTCTGGTCTCTGACACCCCGGCGGCTTGGTACAGGCAGTTAGTCTGGGTGGAATACGCACACAATTCCCTTCCCTGTTCGTCCACTGGGCTGTCTCCCTTTGAGTGTGTGTATGGTTACCAACCTCCCCTGTTCCCTGCCCTGGAGTCGGAGGTTAGTGTCCCGACAGCTCTGGCGATGGTGCGGCGATGCAAGCGCGCTTGGCTTAAGGCCAGAAGCAAGCTCTTGCAATGCTCTGCAAAAATGACTGCTGCAAACTTTTTTTTTTTCCGCTGCAAAAAATAACAGTGCAAAGTGGAGAATTTAAACAACAACAGAGGATTTAAAAGATCTACATCTGACGACTTTCTTTTCTGTTATAATGTCACATTTCTGCGGAGCTCATAAGCCCCGCCCACTTTTAACGCTCCTCTCTGCAGTGGGGACGCGACCCAAAATTTCGGTCGGGGTCTCTATTCCGCACCGCTCCGTACCGCTCCGCTCCGTCCCGGCACTTGTGTGCGGTGGAAACGGGGCTTTTGTGAACGGAATCCGTACTGTTTTTCAGTGATTAATTTATGTTTATCTAAAAAGTTTGTTAATTTTTGAGCAAACCATTTCTCAAGGACTTTAGAAAACTGTGAGAGCAGCGACACTGGTATGTAATTGTTAAATGTGTGCTTGTCCCCATCTTTGAACAGGGAATTACTTTAGCAACTTTCATTTGCTCAGGGAAAACACCCGTCTGTATGGAAAGATTGCAAATGAAAGTCAGTGGTTTAACAATGCAGTCAATAGTTCTTTTAATAATTGTCATATCAAGCCCATCACTGTCTGTGGAGGTTTTATTTTTACATTTGCTTACAATAGATATGATGTCATATTCACTAATATCTCCAACAAACAGGGACTGCATGATCCTGCTTCCCATTTTGTATGTTTTGTTTCCATTAGTTGCATTTAAAGGGCCCTGGACTCCATACTCCCGGAGCGCCCCCCACAGGTTGTCTCGAGGGATGCGGTCAAACGCCTTCTCCAGATCCACAAAACATATGTGACACCGCCACGCGATGTTGCAGAGACGGGTCAGCCATGACATTCCCTGCACATCCAGAGACTTAAGGAACTCTGGGCGAATCTCATCCACTCCTGGTGCCTTGCCACCGAGGAGCTTAGCAACAACCTCGGTGACTTCAGCTTGGGTAATGGACGAGTCCACCTCTGAGAACCCAGCCTCTGCTTCCTCAGCGGAAGACGTGGTGGTGGGATTGAGGAGGTCCTCGAAGTATTCCTTCCACCGCCCGATGACATCCCCAGTTGAGGTCAACAGCTCCCCACCTCCACTGTAAACAGTGTTGGTGGAGAACTGCTTCCCCCGCCTAAGGCGCCGGACGGTTTGCCAGAATTTCCTCGGGGCCAACCGAAAGTCCTCCTCCATGGCCTCTCCGAACTCCTCCCAGACCCGAGTTTTTGCCTCCACCACTGCCCGGGCTGCGGCTCGCTTGGCCTGCCGGTACCTGTCGACTGCCTCGGGAGTCCTATGAGCTAACAGTGCACAATAGGACTCCTTCTTCAGCTTGACGGCATCCCTTACTTCCGGTTTCCACCACCGAGTTCGGGGATTGCCGCCACGACAGGAGCCAGAGACCCTGCGGCCACAGCTCCGAGCAGCAGCTTCGACAATGGAAGTGGAGAACATGGTCCACTCGGACTCAATGTCTCCAACCTCCCTCGGGATCTGTGAGAAGCTCTCCCGGAGGTGGGAGTTGAAAACTGCGTGGACGGAGGGCTCGGCCAGATGTTCCCAGCAGACCCTCACAACACGTTTGGGTCTGCCGAGTCTATCCGGCCTCCTCCCGGTCCAGAGCATCCAACTCACCAGCAGGTGGTGATCAGTTGACAGCTCTGCCCCTCTCTTTACCCAAGTGTCCAAGACACGCGGCCAGAGATCAGATGACACGACCACAAAGTCTATCATTGACCTCCGGCCTAGGGTGTTCTGGTGCCACGTGCACTTATGGACACCCCTGTGCTCCAACATGGTGTTCGTTATGGACAAGCTGTGACTAGCACAGAAGTCCAATTACAGAACACCGCTCGGGTTCAGATGGGGGAGGCCGTTCCTCCCAATCACCCCCTTCCAAGTCTCGCTGTCATTGCCCACGTGGGCGTTGAAGTCCCCCAGGAGAACAATGGAGTCCCCAGTTGGGGCACTATCCAGCACCCCTCCCAGGGACTCCAAGAAGGTTGGGTACTCTGAACTGCTGTTCGGTGCATAGGCCGAGACAACAGTCAGAGACCTGTCCCCTACTCGAAGGAGTAGGGACGTGAACTCCAACACATGGCGGCTGAGCTGTGGAGCAATAAGCAAGCCCACGCCAGCCCGCTGCCTTACACCTTGCGCAACTCCAGAGAAGTGGAGTAACCAGCCCCTGTGGAGGAGCTGGGTTCCAGAGTCCAAGCTGTGAGTGGAGGTGAGCCCGACTATATCTAGACGGTATCTCTCAACCTCCTTCACAAGCTCGGGCTCCTTCCCCCCCAGCGAGGTCACATTCCATGTCCCAAAAGCCAGATTCCGTGTCCGGGGATCAGGTCGTCGAGGCCCCTGCCGTCGACTGCCACCCAATCCACACTGCACCCGACCCCTACGGCAGCCTCTGTGGGTGGTGGGCCCACAGGAGCATGAGGATGAGGGGCCCATGTCAAATTTTAACCTACCCCTGCAATAGTGCTTCTAGCACCACCATCAATGACCTGGTTATGTTTGTTAAAATGTGTTTTTGCCATGACAAGCACTGCACAGATTAGAGTATTCAATGGACGTTAAAAAAAATCAAACAGGAGACAATTGAACTATTTTCTGCATATAAAACATTGCATACAGTAAATGTAATTTCTTTGAAAACATTTTCACACATCATTAAAAGTTGGCCACATATGTTGTTTCATAACTTCTGGTGATTTGCAATGTGGTTTAATGTCTCATGCAGAATTTACAGACATAAATGACAAATACTCACCGTCACTACCGCTGGCCGCCATGTCTGATTGAAAACCAGCGGCACGCTCCGGCCCAGTGTTGCACTGGTCACGTGACCAACAAAGCTTCCCTTGATTGGATGTTGGGTGAACGAGACAGGTATGATTGCATCGTCCTGATGACACAGAGATTCTGGCTGTTTTGCAGCTGAATTTTTTTTGCAGCTGAATTTGTTTTTGCGGCTGAATTATTTTTGCAGTTGGATTTTTTTTCAGCTGAATTTTTAGACACATTGAATTTTTACACACTCAATATTTTTAGAAAAAGAAATATTATTGAAATATTTTTGAAAAGAAATCAGAAGGAAACAAAGATACGTACTTGAAATTCGACAGCTTTTAAAATTCTAATTTTTACTTCCATACTGTTGGAGGAAATAAAGAAAAGCGACTCGACTCCTTCGTCCGTCTCCTCTTTCTCCGCCTCCACAAGATATGATAAAGGCAGGAGAGGATTCGATGAGTTGTCTTTTGTCGCTTGTCAAATGATGTGTAAAAGAAATAGTACAATCTACTGTCTGTTCTTTATTACATTTTTGTGAAAAACTACAAAGATTGCAGTTATGGAAATGTACTTTTGACTTTGTTGGATCCAAGTAAACAGGGTGGAGAGCGTCATAACTTTGTGTGAAGTGCTTGAACACTGCTTTTAGTAGCTTTTTGATAAAAGCACATTTTCATGACGCTTTGTGGGTAAAAGTTCCTGTGGAAAGTGTGCGGATGATAGTGTACCAGTTGCTTCTTTAGTGAGTGTATGGAGGGTTTAAATGCATTTATTGTGTAATAAGACTGATTGATGTATCGACCTTTTATATTTGGAACATTTAAAAAAAGAAAAAGAGAAAAGTTAAATAAATCAAACTAATACAGAAAATATGAGACAATCTTTGATATGTGCCTTCAGAAATTGGCAGGAAGAGGCATCAATTTATCTTATCACACCCCTTTGCATCTTTATCAGTAGCTTATCTTTAAAACAATATTCAATTTTTGAATGAAATCATTACATTCAGAGAACCAACATCAATATTTACTAATTTTACACGTTGGGATTGTTTTTTAATCTTTCTTGAAACTGAATTGTGTTTGATATTTGTTTTTTATTTTTATTTAATTTATTGATAGTACTGTATTATTCCCCCGGGGGGGGGAATTCCTTACTGAACTGATGCGTCGGTAGCAGCTGCAGGGAGCAGCGCTGGGGGGCGAGGGTCTTGCTCAGGGATGGTTTTGGGAATGTGGGAGGAGGAAACCCATGCACACGCAGGAAGAACATGGAAACAACACATTTGTTCCACCGTTTAATAATTCATTTTGAAAAAAAGATCTCGCAGAAACTTTTCAAGGTTGTTTGTTCCTAACGAATTCTTTGACGTGACTCACTCTGCTTTTTCTGACTGTTACCAGCGAACGAGTTATTATTTGCTTTCTACTTTATTTGAATGGTTAAAAACTCCTCAAGGTCAGAACATTTTAGGATTTTGGGATTGTAAAAGATTGATGATGAGTGTTTTCACAGAAAGAAAATACCGGTCCTCAATCTTTTACAATCCAAGCCAACGACAAGCAAGTGGTTCCTGTTGGAGCTGGGACGCCCCCTGTGACCCGGCCTGCAAAGTTTGGGAGCCGTGCGTGTGTGTGTGTGTGTGTGTGTGTGTGTGTGTGTGTGTGTGGGGGGACATGCTGAGTTACACTGTCAGGGTCACCTCTGCAGCCCCCGGTGAGCGCCCGGCACAATGCGCCACCTTGAGGTAACAATGAGTCCATTGTGTGTGCAGACAATGCCGTCTGAAGGACGGGGTTAGACGGGGCGAGGGCGGAGGGGCGGGGAGGGGTGGCGGGGGTGTTCAGCACCTGGTATCAGTGTATGGCAGGAGGTGGGAGTGAGGAAGAGGAAGAGGAGGGTGAGGTGGTCACAGTCCGCCGGTCGGCAATGGCAGCGGTCGGGCCCTGCAGAGGAACCTGCAGCGCCGCTGGCCTGAGTCACAGTCTCCTGAGCCGCCGGCCACAAAGCAGCTGCGCTGTGTGGGACAACCACAGTTGGTGGGTTAACAGGCTTTTGAGGGGCGCTGGCTCACCCTGAGCCCACACATGCTGCCTGGCTTCCTTTGTAGTGGCACACTGGGATGGAGGGTTTCGGACTGCTGGCCTCAGGTTTCAGCAACGACTTAGTTATTTTATCCTGCAACTGCTTGTCCTCGTCCCGGGAAGGAACTTCCATCACGTGCTGCTGGGACTCGCTTCCTTTCATGTGCTGGAACATTACTGAAAATGTCTTGGGGAAATTGCATATCCCATTACTTTTGTCTTCATCCTATAGGCCTTTGCGAATGACGCACATGTAGCAGCGTGGCGTAGCGTGAGCTGAGCCGTCAGTACTGTGTGGATCAATCTAATTATTGATTCACTCAGTAAGTTCATGCTGATGTTGCATCATGTTGTGGAAAGAAGCTGATTTTTCCAGTTTGTGTGAATTTCGGCCTGATTGAAGCACTGAGCCCAAAACTGTGGAGGAAAGTATCAAACATACTGGAGATTTACTGCAAAAAGTATCTGAATTTAAGAGGAAAACAAGAAACACTCAGTCTCTGAGATGATCTGTCACAAAGTCTGAATTTGAGCTTCCCCACAAAATGTCTCACAAACAGAAGCTGTAAGGATCCAACTGAATAATAACAGCATTTCTCCAAAGACTGCTTCAGATTACAAACACAAAGGTTTTCACCAGCTTGTGGATTGTTGTTGCAGCCCACAGGCTGTACGCCTCACCTCCGCCTCTGTGTGTTTGTCGCCATGTGCTGTTTGCCAGGAGGTTCCCTCACTGACTCCTCCTGCTCTGATGTGGAAGCGCTTTGATTGGAGGATGAGTTGAAACTTTAACGGCCTTCTAGAGGAGAAGCTGCCTTGGTCTTACAATAAATCGATCATCATGTACCGTATTTTCCAGACGATAAGCCGTGACTTTTTTCCAACACTTTGAACCCTGAGGCTTATAACATGATGCGGCTAATTTAATAATGCATTGGTTTTATACAGCGCTGTTCTCAGCACTCAAAGACGCTTTACATTACATTATTCATTCACTCCATACTGGATGGAGGTAAACTACCTCGATCGCCACAGCTGCCCTGGAGAGACTGACGGAAAGGAGGTGACCATGTTGCACCATCAGCCCCTCAGACCACCACCAACCACTCACTCTCACACTGCATTCACACATTCACACGGGCAGTTCAGGGTCAAGGACACTTCGGCACATGTGCAGGCAGAGATGGGAATTGAACCTGCAACCTTATGATTGGGAGACAATCACTCCACCAACAGAGCCATGCTGCAATTTTTTCCCAACTTTATGTATTTTTCCGGGCTAACAGGCTTCATGCCACCAGATTCTACTTCCACATGTAGCTCCGTGCTGTTTTAAGCCTCTGCTCCTCCAGAACTGGCCTTAAAAGTGACATTACTGCGTCTTGGTGAGTTGGTCTTGTGCTGCTTCCCGTCAGGAGCTCCAGCAGCTGACTGCCATGATGCGTTCAGCTTCACCACGTAAACTAGAGTGCTGGACTCCTTGGCTGAGGAATCTTCCTTCTCAGAACTACAATCAGCAAATAACTGATAAAATAATTTATCAACAGAGATAAAACGCTTGCTGATTATGTATCTGTCTCTCTGTGTCTCTGTCTGTCTGCAGCTTCGCAGCAGGAGCACGAGGCACAACACCGCCTGTGTGCAGGAATTCCAGCACTATGAAAGACAGCTTTGCGAGAACTGATGAAAATATGATCAATCCCCGTGTTCCTGCAGTGGAATTCTTGTCCTGTTACAATGTGGACACCTGCAGCTTATCGTCAAGTGCGGCTTATATAGGTTTTGTTTGTTTGTTTGTTAAATTTTGCAGGTGTAGCTTAAATTCAGGTGCTCAATAGTGAGGAAAATACGGTAGTTAGTATTGGACATTACCCCTTTGGCCTCCTTTGTTGTATTATTGTGTCTTGGGCCTCTGTTTAATGATTGTACACCAGAGAACTACCAAAGCATAAATACTCTGAATACTTCCTACATCTACGTCCTTCTCCCAGCACAGCCGGGTCGTAGCACATGTAAATGATCCATTATCATGAAAGCCTCCCAGTAGGTTGCATAATATGGTAGATATGCCCGGCTCAATGGATAATGTGTGTTCTGCACAATATCACGTCTGCATGGCTCATTAGTAGATCAGTGGGAAGAATCTGAGGATAGACCACACACACACACACACACACACACACACACTCACCCAAACACATTCAGATAACTTTTATGCACTAATATTTATTGAAAGTGGATCAAGGATTAATGGTCATGTTATTTTCAGCGGGAAAACGGAGTCGGTTCAGGATTGAAATTAGAACTTAGTGAAATATTGACCAAAGTGCTCGACACAACACTGGTTTACCTCCTGAAGCAGTAAACACGCACTTTACGAGTGAGACCAACACCTTACTTCCAAACACATTTTGTTGCAGAACCATAATGCATTAATCCAAACTCTGCATAAAAACTGACAATCACATTTGATTGACATCTCATATCTCAGTCCTGTCAGTTATTTTAAACATGCTTGTGTTCAAGGCTTACATTGAGAAAAAGTAGTGACATTTACTGTCTGAACTGAGGGTTTTTAAAAAGTAACTTAACGTTCAAAAACATTATTTTGTATTTTTTTGTTGTTATAGTAAAAGAAAGGTAACAGGTTTACACAAGACATACATGCACAGGCGTCATTAAGCACAATGCACATTATTGCAGGAACTTGAGAAATGACTTTTATTTTGTGATGATCCCCAGATTCCCAAAGCAAAGCAAGTGAGCCACTAAAAACAAAACTTAAGGAATAAATAAATAAATAATGATGATGATAATAGCAACTTTAAAAAAAATATCTCCAATGTTTATTGCTATTATTATTATTAGTAGTAGTAGTAGTAGTAGTAGTATGATTAGTATTATTGTTGTTGTTGTTAATTACTGAGATTTTCACATTTCTTTATTAACCTAACCATTGATTATGGAAGAGGATTTATTGTCTTTCTTAATAAAGGCATTATTTTATAATCTAAACACAGGAAATATTAAAATTGGCACCTTTGAGTAAACTTCAAGAAACAATTAAGTATTTCAAGTGTTTTTTTTCTGTAAATCATAATAATTGTAATTATAGACCAGCAAATATAATGCAGTTAATTCTTTACATCCTTGACAGGTGAACAAATTGTCAAAAATAAATAAATAAATCCCTAAATGGCAACTTTCCAAGTTCTCAGAGGTCACAGCCCGTCTGAAATACAAGAAGTGATCAACATGGTTGTTTTAATGTTGCAGAAGTTAGAATATAAAATCACTTTTGATTTGATTTTAATGTTTTGAACTAAAGAAACTCAGTAAATAAAAATATATAAAATGTGGTGAAAGAATTCCTCTGGTACATTGTGCTGCATATGAGCAGTTCAAACATCCTCCATGTGGCCTTCAGTTGACTGCAGGACACACCTGAAGGTCTGAACATGTCGCCGTGTACAGTATGTGACCCACACACACACACACACACACACACACACACACACATACACACACACACACACACACACACACACACACACACACACACACACACACACACACACAACACACACAACACACACACACACTACGACCATGCTGCACTCGGCCACTAAACAAATATATCCCATTATTGCAGGGGAATAATGGGCCCATTTTTCTCCCACACAGCGGTCTTTATGAATAGTGCATAAACCCGGCCACGCGTTGGATCCTCCAGGGTGCGTGTGTGTGTGTGTGTGTGTGTGTGTGTGTGGGGGGGGGGGGGGGGGGGGGGGGGGGGGCGTCCACACTGCCACAGGAGGTGGAAAGAGCTCAAACACACAGATCTGCCTTTTATCTCCCCCACCCCCCTAATGAAGGACTACCATTTCCACAAACATACAGAACGAAGCGCACACACACTCCACACACACACTCTACAAACACACTCTACAAACACACTCTACAAACACACTCCACAAACACACTCCACAAACACACTCCACAAACACACTCCACAAACACACTCCACACACACACTCCACATACACACTCTACAAACACACTCCACAAACACACTCCACAAACACACTCCACAAACACACTCCACACACACACTCTACAAACACACTCCACACACACACTCTACAAACACACTCCACAAACACACTCCACACACACACTCTACAAACACACTCCACACACACACTCTACACACACACTCTACAAACACACTCCACAAACACACTCCCCACACACACTCTACAAACACACTCCACAAACACACTCCACACACACACTCTACAAACACACTCCACACACACACTCTACAAACACACTCCACAAACACACTCCACAAACACACTCTACAAACACACTCCACACGCACACTCTACAAACACACTCCACAAACACACTCTACAAACACACTCCACACACACACTCTACAAACACACTCCACAAACACACTCCACAAACACACTCCACACACACACTCTATAAACACACTCCACACACACACTCCACACACACACTCCACACACACACTCTACAAACACACTCCACACACACACTCTACAAACACACTCCACACACACACTCCACACACACACTCTACAAACACACTCCACACACACTCTACAAACACACTCCACACACACACTCTATAAACACACTCCACACACACACTCCACAAACACACTCCACACACACACTCTATAAACACACTCCACACACACACTCCACAAACACACTCCACACACACACTCTATAAACACACTCCACACACACACTCTATAAACACACTCCACACACACTCCACACACACACTCTATAAACACACTCCACACACACACTCCACAAACACACTCCACACACACACTCTATAAACACACTCCACACACACACTCCACAAACACACTCCACACACACACTCTATAAACACACTCCACACACACACTCTATAAACACACTCCACACACACTCCACACACACACTCTATAAACACACTCCACACACACTCCACACACACACTCTATAAACACACTCCACACACACACTCCACAAACACACTCCACACACACACTCTATAAACACACTCCACACACACACTCCACAAACACACTCCACACACACACTCTATAAACACACTCCACACACACACTCCACAAACACACTCCACACACACACTCTATAAACACACTCCACACACACACTCTATAAACACACTCCACACACACTCCACACACACACTCTATAAACACACTCCACACACACACTCTATAAACACACTCCACACACACACTCTATTGTCAGAGTAATTTTATATATAGTTGCCATATTCGTGCTTAATTATATTCATATTCAAGTTCCATCTTATTTCTGTGTATTCTCTCTTAGCAGCGCCCCTGAGGTGCTGCTCACTAATCATATGTTCTGAGCAGGTCAACCTGACCGAGGCTGATAAACAAGATGAGCCACGTCTTCCACACAGCTGCCATCTCGACGTCCCATGCGCGGGATGTCCTTTGATTGTATTCATAGTTGATAAACTGTTAAAACTCACAGAATGTTTTGTTACTATGATGTGTATCCTGTAAACCCTCCCCTTTGTTTAATGAAATAAAACCGCAGGAGAAATGGTCTGAAGCTCAGAGTGGGTAGGAGGTGTAATCTGAACACGCTCCTAGGCCATTCTCCTCGCGAGTAATCAAAGCTCATTCGTGTTGTCTTCTTCTTTCTTGCAGATTTAATAAATGTCTGTAGCCTAAACCTGACATCTATAAACACACTCCACACACACATTCTACAAACACACTCCACACACACACTCCACACACACACTCTATAAACACACTCCACACACACACTCCACACACACACTCCACACACACACTCTATAAACACACTCCACACACACACTCCACGCACACACTCTATAAACACACTCCACACACACACTCCACACACACACTCTATAAACACACTCCACACACACACTCCACAAACACACTCCACACACACACTCTATAAACACACTCCACACACACATTCTACAAAGACACTCCACACACACACTCCACACACACACTCTATAAACACACTCCACACACACTGTTTGATTTCTTCCTCTTTTTTCTTTTTATTTAATGGAGAATACAAGACATCAGAGTGCTTAAAAGCTCTGTCTAAACATGGACCCAAGGCCATCAGCGAGCATCCTGAATGGAGCTCCTCCTCCTCCTCCTCCTCCTCCTCCTCCTCCTCCTCCTCCTCCACTGCGCTCTGCCACAATGGCTCTTCTTTGTAAGGAAGAAAAAAGAAGAGACAGACACGTGCTCTTGCTGCCATTTCCTTTGAAATAACTCTAATGGTTGAATATGCCTTGAAAGCAGTTTCCTACTCCCTTTTTTTTTTTTTTTGCTTTTTATTCCCTAAGTACACAAATTCCATCACATTTTACTGCAGCTGTCTATTGGTCAGGTTGCAGGAGATGCATGTGTCGTGAATGCGAGGATTACTGCAGGTTTCCGTGTCTCCTGCTCGCTCTTTCTCCTTGTCTTGTCCGCTGTGTTGTAAAGAAGCCCTTTGTTGTGCTCCGCAGTATAAATCATTTACAGGCTTTGCATAAATTTGTGTAATCTCCTCCATGGGGGCTGGGCAGCCCGTCTGATTCAACCACAGAAGAAGAAACAGTACATGTTGACCATGTGTGTCAAACATGCAGGTGGAAGAAAACCTGAACTCTGCTTCGGCGCTTTTCCACTCGACTCCACTGGCTTTGCCTCGACTCGACTGGCTTTGCCTCAACTCCACTGGGTCCTTCTGCGTTACATTTCCCTGTCATGTACAAGTAATCCCCCGATATGATGCGTCCATTGGATATCAGCTCAAATAATACATTGAATAGTATATATTTGTATATATTTATGAATAAAATTACAAAATGTGGATTGCTAGGATGGCGCTTCACTGTCCGGTGTTTTGGTTTCACTGGTGCCCTGGTTAACTGGTGACTTCACACTGTTCCCTATTTATATATATATTATTTATATATGAGAGTGTGTATGTGTATATAATATCTAATACTTGCGATATTGCACTTCTGGTTTGACGCTCAACTGCATTTCGTTGCACTTGCAATGACAATAAAGTTGAATCTTAACTAATCTAATCTAATCTAACTGGTGACTTCTGCCACCAGCCGTTGGCAGCAGCTGCTGTTAAAATATAACAAACAAATACTTTAAACTTGAATGGAAATGAGGTTAAACAGCGTTCGCCAGGACAACTGTGGATTTTGGGTGGGTTTTGAACATTTGCTGTGAAAAGGAGACGTGAGAGGAAGTGGTCACCAGCCAACAGGGCAACTGGTTCATCAGAAACACCGGTGTTATACATGACTCGGAGAAAAGGCGCCATGAGTTGCAGCTCTGCATGAAATCCATGCAACCCGATGGTGCGTGTTGTTCCAACCAATCCAAACACAGACACAACATCCACTTGTTTCCTGCCAGGATTACATAAACTGTACGTGATCCACTGTAACGAACAGGAAGCTCGTTCCTTTATTTTGATGCACTCACAGCACTTTATCAGCACTTTAAAAGGTTTATCAGCACTTTAAGAAGCACACAGCAGTTTAAGATCAAGATATTTGCACATATATAAATGAATTTGCACACAATTGTTGTTTTAACTTATTTATTGAATGGTCTGTTGTGGATAGGTCCGGCCACCTGTGGAGACAACACAACAATGAATAGAGCAATGTGCAATACGTGTATTTAAGATTATCTTATTCTTTTAATTGTTGATGTGTGCTGTGAATGTTTGAAGATGAGTGTTGTGTGTTGTGTGAGGAGTTTCCACTCACCTTGTCATGTGTTCAGGCCGGTGTCCCAGTAAAAGATTCCCCCTGGGACGGACAAGTTGAAGAAGGTTCCGGGCTGAACCAACAGGAAGAGCAAGTGGGGGTGTTGCACATAGTTGTAGTAGGGTTTAGGATTTAATTTACTATTTAGGTGTTTGGTTTTAGAGGTATTGGTTAATAGGAGTTTTGGTTCATTAAGTTATAGTTAGGGTTTTGGTTTGGAGGATTTTAACTTGGTTTTTAGACACTAATGTTAACTTTTATTACCTATGGAGTTTTAATGGTTTCACCCAGTTGAGGGAAGTGTATTTAAGACGCCTTTTTACATCATTCACTGTTCTGCTGCTGGAGAAGCCACACTCCTCAATCCTCCAATGCATGTTAGCACGTTGTAAGTTTTTGTTTTGGGCACGTGTGAAAAATAAAAGAAAGAAAGAAAGATGTGGACCACCCGCAAAGCTGACTCCTCCCTGATTTTACTCACTGCTCAAACCGCTCGCCAGCCATTCTGAGGCCATATCGGAGATCCGAGGCCTAACATCCACAAAGACAGAAGTTGCTCAATTCATTGGTAGATGTTGTTAAGTTTAGTTCAGCGCTCTCGGTCAAAGTTGTTCATGAGACCAACGTGTCTTCTGTCTTCATTTCAATCTGATGTCGTTGATAGATGAATCATTTCTTCCATCATGTTCAATCATCTTTTCATAATGAAAATCATGTTTGACCTCACTTCTGATTGTTTCTCTCTCAGACAAACTGGGCCGAACCTCTGACTTCATCGATGCTTTGTCAGTGTTTGTCATCAATTTATTGTTTGTCAACACTTTCACATTCCACAGGCAAGTACACAATTTCATAATGTTCTATAGAATGTTTATCCTCGCCAATCTGATATGAGAGACTACACATTTCCTTCATAATGTTTATTTTTTAACATGTGAGTGAACAGACATGGAACATGTGGGCGGTCACAGTGGAATCGTGATGGAAACAAACGTCCCTCAGAAACTCAGCTGTTGGACTGATTTAGCATTCTTTAGTCAAATATTAATCTTTCCCACGCTACTTATGAGTATAAGACAAATATGATATGAATCTCAATCAGTACGCAGTGCGCAAATGTAACCAGATTAATAGTGTAATTACTTTATATCTGTATTTCTTTATGAAATTATCCCCAAATCCAGATCAGTGAGGGATATTGTCACGTTCTTAACTAGTTTACTCTTCATCTCATCCTTGTTGTATGATGGTACCTGTGCTGTCCCTTTAACAAATGGCTCCATGCTTTCCTGCCTGCTGCTCTCAGTGGCGTTATCTCGCTGACGTTCACTTTTCACTTTTATTTCATGGTTTATGTCGTCTAAAAACTTTGCTATGCAGTTGTGAGCGTTTGTCTTTAGCTTGTGAACATGCAGCTAAAGAGGGAACCTGGGAAATGCACTTTTTGATGGCTTGAGTGAAACACGTGTGTTGGTCTACTTGCCTTCTGCTTCTGCTGCATGTTACAAAACAGTAACTGAATTGGGATATAAACTTACTCACTTTTATTGTTGATTTAATGAAGTTTGAACTTTAATGTGATTAATTGTTTAGTTGAATGTATTGAGCCTGTGTTTTAGTTACTGATGCATTGTATTTTATTTGAAACTGGTTTATTTAGAGAAAAGAACTTCCTGTAATTTGTTAGTCAGTCAGCGGCAGCGGGTGGTCTGTGTTCTCTCCGGTCTGTGGAAACACACCCACAACACAACAGATGTGCCGCACTTAAAGACCAGCCCAGCAAAGCATGCCTGTTACACAAGCTGGCGCTTGAAAAGAAAACGTAACCTCTTTTATATTTGTAAATCTTGTGCACAAACTGGGACGCCACGGTTTTTACCAGCATTACTGCAGTCAGCTGACTGTCATCTATTGAATTGGAGTGTTAAGTCATTCGTAACCTTCAGACAGGTTTAAATAAACTGTCATGTGAAAAACATTCATGTTTCAGCGAACACACTAGGGTTTGAGGTCACCAAAGAAATGAATGCATGCAGCCCTCTTGATGACCGGTCACGTTATTTAAAGGGGTCATATTATCCAGCTGTTCAACACTTCCACGTGGTCTCGTTGGTCCAAAGACGTGTTCAAAGTAGAGGTGGGGCCGATCCGATCCAGTATCGGTATCGGGTTCCCATATCAACCTGATTCACGGCTCAGAGATTTCCAATCCATGAAGCCCGTCTGCTTTACTGTTGCTCAAATGACTCCACAGTTTCCCTGCTGATGGTTTCTTTTTCTTTTCCTCCACAGTTTCCCTTCGCCTGCTCGCTGGCTGCAAAATGTGGAATGGATTCCCCGAACAGAGGCGAGTCTCAATGAGACGCAGTGTAGTGAGTCAGGAAATCCAGTCCACAGTCTGCAGTCATCTCGCAGGCTGACGTAGCAGCAGCACTGTACTATCCTACTGTTGGTGGCAACATGTAGCTGTTTGGACGTATTTTACGCTCAAAACCACACAAAGCATTGATGTAGATGTTTTTAAAGCAGCAGCTCTCCAGGAGAACGGCTCTGATCGCGGCATCAAAACAATGAACAGCAGCTCCTCCACTGTAGCAGGCGATTCACACCTCGGTGAAGTTGTGTCCTCCTCCACACTAAACTCCCTGGAAATAGTCCTAATCATTTATGTTGCATTAGAGCTGGAAACACTGCGTTGATGCTGTGTTGATAAAGAATTTCTCCAGGATTAATTAAGTGATTGTGAGGTTTTAAAGATAGAACTAGTTTATTAGAGACCTTGACGTCACTCAGACTCCCACATTGTCCACATGGTTTAAAGATAGAACTAGTTTATTAGAGACCATGACGTCACTCAGACCCTCACATTGTCCACATGGTTTATAGAACTAGTTTATTAGAGACCATGACGTCACTCAGACCCTCACATTGTCCACATGGTTTATAGAACTAGTTTATTAGAGACCATGACGTCACTCAGACCCTCACATTGCCCACATGGTTAATAGAACTAGTTTATTAGAGACCATGACGTCACTCAGACCCTCACATTGTCCACATGGTTTATAGAACTAGTTTATTAGAGACCATGACGTCACTCAGACCCTCACATTGTCCACATGGTTTATAGAACTAGTTTATTAGAGACCATGACGTCACTCAGACCCTCACATTGTCCACATGGTTTATAGAACTAGTTTATTAGAGACCATGACGTCACTCGGACCCCCACATTGTCCACATGGTTTATAGAACTAGTTTATTAGAGACCATGACGTCACTCAGACCCTCACATTGTCCACATGGATTATAGAACTAGTTTATTAGAGACATCACGTCACTCAGACCCTCACATTGTCCACATGGTTTATAGAACTAGTTTATTAGAGACCATGACGTCACTCAGACCCTCACATTGTCCACATGGTTTATAGAACTAGTTTATTAGAGACCATGACGTCACTCAGACCCCACATTGTCCACATGGTTTAAAGATAGAACTAGTTTATTAGAGACCATGACGTCACTCAGACTCCCACATTGTCCACATGGTTTATAGAACTAGTTTATTAGAGACCATGACGTCACTCAGACCCTCACATTGTCCACATGGTTTATAGAACTAGTTTATTAGAGACCATGACGTCACTCAGACCCCACATTGTCCACATGGTTTAAAGATAGAACTAGTTTATTAGAGACCATGACGTCACTCAGACCCCACATTGTCCACATGGTTTAAAGATAGAACTAGTTTATTAGAGACCATGACGTCACTCAGACCCTCACATTGCCCACATGGTTTATAGAACTAGTTTATTAGAGACCATGACGTCACTCAGACCCTCACATTGTCCACATGGTTTATAGAACTAGTTTATTAGAGACCATGACGTCACTCAGACCCTCACATTGTCCACATGGTTTATAGAACTAGTTTATTAGAGACCATGATGTCACTCGGACCCCCACATTGTCCACATGGTTTATAGAACTAGTTTATTAGAGACCATGACGTCACTCGGACCCTCACATTGTCCACATGGTTTATAGAACTAGTTTATTAGAGACCATGACGTCACTCAGACCCTCACATTGTCCACATGGTTTATAGAACTAGTTTATTAGAGACCATGACGTCACTCAGACTCCCACATTGTCCACATGGTTTATAGAACTAGTTTATTAGAGACCATGACGTCACTCAGACCCTCACATTGCCCACATGGTTAATAGAACTAGTTTATTAGAGACCATGACGTCACTCAGACCCTCACATTGTCCACATGGTTTATAGAACTAGTTTATTAGAGACCATGACGTCACTCAGACCCTCACATTGTCCACATGGTTTATAGAACTAGTTTATTAGAGACCATGACGTCACTCAACCCTCACATTGTCCACATGGTTTATAGAACTAGTTTATTAGAGACCATTGCGTCACTCAGACCCTCACATTGTCCACATGGTTTATAGAACTAGTTTATTAGAGACCATGACGTCACTCAGACCCTCACATTGCCCACATGGTTAATAGAACTAGTTTATTAGAGACCATGACGTCACTCAGACCCTCACATTGTCCACATGGTTTATAGAACTAGTTTATTAGAGACCATGACGTCACTCAGACCCTCACATTGTCCACATGGTTTATAGAACTAGTTTATTAGAGACCATGACGTCACTCAGACCCTCACATTGTCCACATGGTTTATAGAACTAGTTTATTAGAGACCATGACGTCACTCGGACCCCCACATTGTCCACATGGTTTATAGAACTAGTTTATTAGAGACCATGACGTCACTCAGACCCTCACATTGTCCACATGGATTATAGAACTAGTTTATTAGAGACATCACGTCACTCAGACCCTCACATTGTCCACATGGTTTATAGAACTAGTTTATTAGAGACCATGACGTCACTCAGACCCTCACATTGTCCACATGGTTTATAGAACTAGTTTATTAGAGACCATGACGTCACTCAGACCCTCACATTGTCCACATGGTTTATAGAACTAGTTTATTAGAGACCATGACATCACTCAGACCCCACATTGTCCACATGGTTTATAGAGCTAGTTTATTAGAGACCATGACGTCACTCAGACCCTCACATTGTCCACATGGTTTAAAGATAGAACTAGTTTATTAGAGACCATGACGTCACTCAGACTCCCACATTGTCCACATGGTTTATAGAACTAGTTTATTAGAGACCATGACGTCACTCAGACCCTCACATTGTCCACATGGTTTATAGAGCTAGTTTATTAGAGACCATGACGTCACTCAGACCCTCACATTGTCCACATGGTTTATAGAGCTAGTTTATTAGAGACCATGACGTCACTCAGACCCTCACATTGTCCACATGGTTTATAGAACTAGTTTATTAGAGACCATGACGTCACTCAGACCCTCACATTGTCCACATGGTTTATAGAACTAGTTTATTAGAAACCATGACGTCACTCAGACTCCCACATTGTCCACATGGTTTATAGAGCTAGTTTATTAGAGACCATGACGTCACTCAGACCCTCACATTGTCCACATGGTTTATAGAACTAGTTTATTAGAGACCATGACGTCACTCAGGCCCTCACATTGTCCACATGGTTTATAGAACTAGTTTATTAGAGACCATGACGTCACTCAGACCCCCACATTGTCCACATGGTTTATAGAACTAGTTTATTAGAGACCATGACGTCACTCAGACCCCCACATTGTCCACATGGTTTATAGAACTAGTTTATTAGAGACCATTGCGTCACTCAGACCCTCACATTGTCCACATGGTTTATAGAACTAGTTTATTAGAGACCATGACGTCACTCAGACCCTCACATTGCCCACATGGTTTATAGAACTAGTTTATTAGAGACCATGACGTCACTCAGACCCCCACATTGCCCACATGGTTTATAGAACTAGTTTATTAGAGACCATGATGTCACTCAGACTCCCACATTGCCCACATGGTTTATAGAACTAGTTTATTAGAGACCCACATTGCCCACATGGTTTATAGAACTAGTTTATTAGAGACCATGACGTCACTCAGACCCCCACATTGTCCACATGGTTTATAGAACTAGTTTATTAGAGACCATTGCGTCACTCAGACCCTCACATTGTCCACATGGTTTATAGAACTAGTTTATTAGAGACCATGACGTCACTCAGACCCTCACATTGCCCACATGGTTTATAGAACTAGTTTATTAGAGACCATGACGTCACTCAGACCCCCACATTGCCCACATGGTTTATAGAACTAGTTTATTAGAGACCATGATGTCACTCAGACTCCCACATTGCCCACATGGTTTATAGAACTAGTTTATTAGAGACCATGACGTCACTCAGACCCCCACATTGCCCACATGGTTTATAGAACTAGTTTATTAGAGACCATGATGTCACTCAGACCCCCACATTGCCCACATGGTTTATAGAACTAGTTTATTAGAGACCATGACATCACTCAGACTCCCACATTGTCCACATGGTTTATAGAACTAGTTTATTAGAGACCATGACGTCACTCAGACCCTCACATTGTCCACATAGTTTATAGAACTAGTTTATTAGAGACCATGACGTCACTCAGACCCTCACATTGTCCACATGGTTTATAGAGCTAGTTTATTAGAGACCATGACATCACTCAGACCCTCACATTGTCCACATGGTTTATAGAGCTAGTTTATTAGAGACCATGACATCACTCAGACTCCCACATTGTCCACATGGTTTATAGAACTAGTTTATTAGAGACCATGACGTCACTCAGACCCTCACATTGTCCACATAGTTTATAGAACTAGTTTATTAGAGACCATGACGTCACTCAGACCCTCACATTGTCCACATGGTTTATAGAGCTAGTTTATTAGAGACCATGACATCACTCAGACCCTCACATTGTCCACATGGTTTATAGAGCTAGTTTATTAGAGACCATGACATCACTCAGACCCCCACATTGTCCACATGGTTTATAGAGCTAGTTTATTAGAGACATGACGTCACTTAGACCCTCACATTGTCCACATGGTTTATAGAGCTAGTTTATTAGAGACCTTGACGTCACTCAGACCCCCACATTGTCCACATGGTTTATAGAACTAGTTTATTAGAGACCATGACGTCACTCAGACTCCCACATTGTCCACATGGAACTAAAATACTTCTAAACTACTAAATACTTGCACTCCTTTTTTTTCTCACTTTCTACTAACCTCAAGTTGTCTTTTGAGAAAACATGTAAACATTCCTACATTTATTACTTTACTGTGGAGACCAGTTCATTACTGCATCAAATAAAGTCAACATTAACAATAATAATAACATTAAAGCAAACAGGTCTGGTATCGAAATAATATCGGTATCAGCAGATATTCAAATTCGGGTATCGTGATCGGATCAGAAGTGAAAAAACCTGGATCAGTGCTTCCCGAGTTCAAAGTTTACTGGCCCACATTCAGCTTCTCCTGGATTTTCCTCCATTAGAATCTTGGATCCTAGGAGCTACATTCACAATCTGCTGTGTCTGTGTGAGCTGGACTGGCTCCGCCCACACACGCCCTTCTATGGGAAGAGGAGGAAGTACTTCCTCTCGTGGTGCCATGTGCCAGAGCAGAGCTGCCTGATTGTGGGAGGAGTCAAATGGGGAGGAGCCTACCTTGATTGTGATTGGCTGAACCCCTGATGACACTATATAGGGTTTGATTTCTGATTGGCTGCTTGGAGCAACACACTTTTTAAAACCTGCAACAACCAGGGAGAGAGAGGACACAGTTTCTACACCTCTGGGCTTCGGTCCTGGTGTGGAGACGATAATTACTGCTGGGAAAACTTTAGGAAGTGGATTTACATCATTTTTAATTTTAAAAGGTGTAATTACACACTGTTCCTGCAGAGGGCGCTTGTACCATTAAGTGAAAGATGGTAGTTTTCTATGTGAAACAAGACGTTTTCCAAAATCCTCATCAAATTTTGAACCATGTCAATGTGAAAGCAGCAGCACTGATCCAGAGCCACACACAGTCTTCTCTTATATTAATCATTATAAATAACAGAAAGATGGAAAATTAAAAGATGTGTTTCAGTTAAACTCCCGTTGTAAACAGAATCCATCTAGTAGATTTCACAAAAGCTTAAATTTAGCAGAAACTGGAAAGTGAAGCAGTGACTTAATATTTTACTTATCAAACAAAGCTTTAATGTGCAGCTTGTAGAAACGTGCTGGCAGGAGTAGAAACTTGCACAGCAGCAGCAGATAAAGCATGTTAACCATTAATGTGATTTGTTTTGTTAAAGAGGAGGGGAATGTATATCTTTTCCCGCTGCATCTTTTTAATTATGGATTGAACATTATGCTACTTTACATTCTAGCTTCCACATTGTACAAAAATCCAGTGCTGGAAATGTAAACTGAATTATTAAAAAGATGTAAATAATAGATGAGTGAATCCGTTTATATCATTAAATGGTTGAAGGTTGAGAAACTAAAAATATCTCTGGAATTTTTTTTAAACATGGACTGCTACTTCCCCCAGGATTTCAAAACTCTGCATTCAATGGTCTCCAGTCTTTTGCAGCTGTGTCAGGTGTAAATGGGAGGAGAGCTTATCCCAGTGAAAACCACCGTGGCTGCTGCCACCATGTCCTTGTCGCTGTTCCATTATTCAGCATCCACGCAGGAGCTGCAGGATTTTTGTCTGCGTCGCCACCACAGTGTGTTCCCTTCTGTCCTTCAGTGCAATGAAAAATGTGTTCAAATGCATTAATTACACAATGACCGTGTTGTACTGCATGAATGAGAAATGAATGAGATGAGGATTGGCTGTTTGAGAAAAATTCAACTTTCATCGCGTCAAATCTATTCAAAGGACTTTTGAAAATGTGATTTCCTTGGCTCAAGCCTACAGATCTGCATTTTAAAGACTCTGAGAATCTATTTTATTTAATGACATTGAATTGACGTGGATTCAGAAGCAGTGGGAGCCGAGTCTTCAGGAGGAAACAGAACGAAGCGGCGTTAGCAGCAAACATAAACTGGGTGACAACATGCGTAGGCATACTGACAGGGAGCGTTACGACCCAGCGCCCAGTGGAGTCCAACACCCGTTTAAGAGGTGCAGCTGATCCGGTCGTCACAGCTGAACTGAATCAGGTAATGAATCCCCCAGCATCTCCACTTCCTCAAACAGCCTGGAACAAAAGGGGAGGAGACACAGGAGAGGGAAAACCCAGCCACGCCCCTAAGAGGCCTCTGAGGAGCCGGCATGACCACTCCTGACTGGAGACATACTACAACTGGTTGTTTGGGGGGGTTACTTAATTTTTTAACTTTCAAAATCTAGTTTTATGAATCTAGTTTTTTTTTTACTTACTCTATAACTATTTCAAAAAAATTGGATTAATACTACTATTTTCATTATTATCATTAGTGATTCTAACATCATTAGTATGTGTCTCAAAAAATGACTAGGGGGGGGTAGAGAGGGGTGGGGGTGGAGTGGGGGGCAGTTGAAAGTTTAAGCCCCCCATTCGTAAAACATTTTTAAGTTAAAATGGAAAACGGCTACATCTACATGAGCCGAAACCAAATTTTGAAAATGGAACAAGATTCTATGAACACGTCTCTATGAACACATCACTGTGAACTTGTCTCTATAAACTCGCCTCTATGAAAACATCTCTATAAACACGTCTCTATAAACACGTCTCTATGAACTCATCTCTAAGAACACGTCTCTAAGAATACGTCTCTATAAACACGTCTCTATGAACTCATCTCTATGAACTCATCTCTATGAACTCATCTCTAAGAACACGTCTCTATGAACACGTCTCTATAAACACGTCTCTATGAACTCGTCTCTATAAACTCGTCTCTAGAACACGTCTCTATAAACACGTCTCTATAAACACGTCTCTATAAACACGTCTCTATGAACACGTCTCTATAAACACATCTCTACGAACACGTCTCTATGAACACGTCTCTATGAACTCGTCTCTATAAACACGTCTCTATGAACACGTCTCTATGAACACATCACTGTGAACTTGTCTCTATAAACACGTCTCTATGAACACGTCTCTATGAACTCGTCTCTATAAACTCGTCTCTATGAACACGTCTCTATGAACACGTCTCTATGAACTCGTCTCTATGAACATGTCTCTATGAACTCGTCTCTATAAACACGTCTCTATAAACACGTCTCTATGAACACGTCTCTATGAACACGTCTCTATGAACACATCACTGTGAACTCGTCTCTATAAACTCGTCTCTATGAACACGTCTCTATGAACACGCCTCTATGAACACATCACTGTGAACCCGTCTCTATAAACTCGTCTCTATGAACACGTCTCTATGAACTCGTCTCTATAAACTCGTCTCTATGAATACGTCTCTATGAACTCGTCTCTATGAACACGTCTCTATGAACTCGTCCCTATAAACACGTCTCTATAAACACGTCTCTATAAACACGTCTCTATGAACACGTCTCTATGAACACATCACTGTGAACTTGTCTCTATAAACTCGTCTCTATGAACACGTCTCTATGAACACGTCTCTATAAACACGTCTCTATGAGCACGTCTCTATAAACCCGTCTCTATGAACACGTCTCTATTAACACATCTCTATGAACACATCACTGAACTTATCTCTATGAACACGTCTCTATGAACTCGTCTCTATAAACTCGTCTCTATGAACACGTCTCTATGAACACGTCTCTATGAACTCGTCTCTATAAACTCGTCTCTAGAACACGTCTCTATGAACACGTCTCTATAAACACGTCTCTATGAACACGTCTCTATGAACTCGTCTCTATAAACTCGTCTCTATGAACACGTCTCTATGAACTCGTCTCTATGAACATGTCTCTATGAACACGTCTCTATGAACTCGTCTCTATAAACACGTCTCTATAAACACGTCTCTAAGAACACATCACTGTGAACTCATCTCTATAAACACGTCTCTATAAACCCGTCTCTATGAACACGTCTCTATTAACACATCTCTATGAACACATCACTGAACTTATCTCTATGAACACGTCTCTATGAACTCGTCTCTATAAACTCGTCTCTATGAACACGTCTCTATGAACACGTCTCTATGAACTCGTCTCTATAAACTCGTCTCTAGAACACGTCTCTATGAACACGTCTCTATAAACACGTCTCTATGAACACGTCTCTATGAACTCGTCTCTATAAACTCGTCTCTATGAACACGTCTCTATGAACTCGTCTCTATGAACATGTCTCTATGAACACGTCTCTATGAACTCGTCTCTATAAACACGTCTCTATAAACACGTCTCTAAGAACACATCACTGTGAACTCATCTCTATAAACACGTCTCTATAAACACGTCTCTATGAACACGACTCTATGAACACATCACTGTGAACTTGTCTCTATAAACACATCACTGTGAACTTGTCTCTATAAACACGTCTCTATGAACACGTCTCTATGAACTCGTCTCTATGAACATGTCTCTATGAACATGTCTCTATGAACTCGTCTCTATAAACACCTCTCTATAAACACGTCTCTATGAACTCTTCTCTATGAACACGTCTCTATGAACACATCACTGTGAACTTGTCTCTATAAACACGTCTCTATGAACTCGTCTCTATGAACATGTCTCTATGAACATGTCTCTATGAACTTGTCTCTATAAACACGTCTCTATGAACACGTCTCTATGAACTCTTCTCTATGAACACGTCTCTATGAACACATCACTGTGAACTCGTCTCTATAAACACGTCTTTTTAAGCAGGTCTCTATGAACACGCCTCTATGAACACATCACTGTGAACTCGTCTCGATAAACTCGTCTCTATGAACACGTCTCTATGAACTCGTCTCTATGAACTCGTCTCTATAAACTAGTCTCTGTGAACACGTCTCTATGAACTCGTCTCTATAAACACGTCTCTATAAACACGTCTCTATGAACACATCACTGTGAACTTGTCTCTATAAACACGTCTCTATGAACACGTCTCTATGAACTCGTCTCTATGAACATGTCTCTATGAACATGTCTCTATGAACTCGTCTCTATAAACACCTCTCTATAAACACGTCTCTATGAACACGTCTCTATGAACACATCACTGTGAACTCGTCTCTATAAACACGTCTTTTTAAGCAGGTCTCTATGAACACGCCTCTATGAACACATCACTGTGAACTCGTCTCGATAAACTCGTCTCTATGAACACGTCTCTATGAACTCGTCTCTATGAACTCGTCTCTATAAACTAGTCTCTGTGAACACGTCTCTATGAACTCGTCTCTATAAACACGTCTCTATAAACACGTCTCTATGAACACATCACTGTGAACTCGTCTCTATGAACACGTCTCTATGAACACGTCTCTATAAACACGTCTCTATGAGCACGTCTCTATAAACCCGTCTCTATGAACACGTCTCTATTAACACATCTCTATGAACACATCACTGAACTCATCTCTATGAACACGTCTCTATGAAATCGTCTCTATGAACACGTCTCTATGAAATCGTCTCTATGAACACGTCTCTATGGACACGTCTCTATGAACACGTCTCTATGAACTCGTCTCTATGAACTCGTCACTATGAACACGGCTCTATGAACACTCCTATCATTCTACACCTCCATTCCTCCTATCATTCTACACCTCCATTCCTTGTTCTATCATTCTACACCTCCATTCCTCCTCATATCATTCTACACCTCCATTCCTCCTCCTATCATTCTACACCTCCATTCCTCCTTCTATCATTATACACCTCCATTCCTCCTATCATTCTACACCTCCATTCCTCCTCCTATCATTCTACACCTCCATTCCTCCTTCTATCATTCTACACCTCCATTCCTCCTTCTGTCATTCTACACCTCCATTCCTCCTATCATTCTACACCTCCATTCCTCATTCTGTCATTCTACACCTCCATTCCTCCTTCTATAATTCTACACCTCCATTCCTCCTCCTATCATTCTACACCTCCATTCCTCATTCTATCATTCTACACCTCCATTCCTCCTATCATTCTACACCTCCATTCCTCCTTCTATCATTCTACACCTCCATTCATCCTTCTATCATTCTACACCTCCATTCCTCCTATCATTCTACACCTCCATTCCTCCTAGCATTCTACACCTCCATTCTTCCTGATGTTGAAGCTTTTGATTCAGACACGTTCAGGGCTCCCCCTCTTGAACTGCTATCTTACCGTAGTGGGGGAGTTTGAGCACCCGAATGATCCTCGGAGCTATTTTGTCAGGGGGCTTTATGCCCCCCAGTAGGGTCTCCCAAGGCAAACAGGTCTGGGGTGACGGGTCCGACTAAAAGCAGTTCAACACACCCCTATGGACAGACGCCAAAAGAGAGGAGGGACGTCGCCCAGTGAGGCGGAGCCGGGGCTCCACCCTGGAGCCAAGCCTGGGGTTGGGGCTGGTTTGCAAGCTCTTGGTGGCCGGACACTCCACTATTCTGGAGTTGCCCGCGGTGTAAGGCAGCAGCCTGGCGTGGGCTTGCTTATTGCCCCACAGCTCAGCCGCCATGTGTTCGAGTTCACGTCCCTACGCCTTCGAGTAGGGGACAAGTCTCTGACTGTTTTCTCGGCCTATGCACCAAACAGCAGTTCAGAGTACCCGACCTTCTTGGAGTCCCTGGGAGGGGTGCTGGATAATGCCCCAACTGGGGACTCCATTGTTCTCCTGGGGGACTTCAACGCCCACGTGGGCAATGACAGCGAGACTTGGAAGGGGGTGATTGGGAGGAACGGCCTCCCCGATCTGAACCCGAGTGGTGTTCTGTTATTGGACTTCTGTGCTAGTCACAGCTTGTCCATAACGAACACCATGTTGGAGCACAGGGGGGTCCATAAGTGCACATGGCACCAGGACACCCGAGGCCGGAGGTCAATGATAGACTTTGTGGTCGTGTCATCTGATCTCCGGCCGCGTGTCTTGGACACTCGGGTAAAGAGAGGGGCAGAGCTGTCAACTGATCACCACCTGGTGGTGAGTTGGATGCGCTGGACCGGGAGGAGGCCGGATTGACTCGGCAGGCCCAAACATGTTATGAGGGTCTGCTGGGAACATCTGGCCGAGCCCTCCGTCCGCGCAGTTTTCAACTCCCACCTCCGGGAGAACTTCTCACAGATCCCGAGGGAGGTTGGAGACATTGAGTCCGAGTGGACCATGTTCTCCACTTCCATTGTCGAAGCTGCTGCTCGGAGCTGTGGCCGCAGGGTCTCTGGCGCCTGTCGTGGTGGCAATCCCCAAACCCGGTGGTGGCAACTGGAAGTAAGGGATGCCATCAAGCTGAAGAAGGAGTCCTACCGGGCACTGTTAGCTCATAGGACTCCCGAGGCAGTCAACAGGTACCGGCAGGCCAAGTGAGCCACAGCCCGGGCTGTGGTGGAGGCAAAAACTCGGGTCTGGGAGGAGTTCGGAGAGGCCATGGAGGAGGACTTTCGGATGAATACAGTCTGTCTCCTGGTTCCTGGACCAAACTGATGAATACAGTCTGTCTCCTGGTTCCTGGACCAGACCATGAATACAGTCTGTCTTCTGGTTCCCGGACCAAACTGATGAATACAGTCTGTCTCCTGGTTCCTGGACCAGACCATGAATACAGTCTGTCTTCTGGTTCCCGGACCAAACTGATGAATACAGTCTGTCTCCTGGTTCCTGGACCAAACTGATGAATACAGTCTGTCTCCTGGTTCCTGGACCAAACTGATGAATACAGTCTGTCTCCTGGTTCCCGGACCAAACTGATGAATACAGTCTGTCTCCTGGTTCCCGGACCAAACTGATGAATACAGTCTGTCTCCTGGTTCCTGGACCAAACTGATGAATACAGTCTGTCTCCTGGTTCCCGGACCAAACTGATGAATACAGTCTGTCTCCTGGTTCCTGGACCAAACTGATGAATACAGTCTGTCTCCTGGTTCTTCTATATGAGGACTGTCAGTGCTGATCGGTGAAATCAGTGATGTATCAGGTCTTGGAGTGACGCAATGACGTGGCTCTCACTTGACTCAGTTAACGGTGGAAAAAGAACCAGTTCTCTGGCGGTGCTCATTTAAGAACTGGACCTGAACTAGAACCTGGTTCTTTCTGGAGGAAAAGCCCTAGTTGAGGACTGAAAGTTGACGGCCGTCTTTTCTGTTGTTTTTCATGCATCTATCCTCTGGAATAACCTTCATGAGGAGGTCAGACTGATGAGCGCTCCGTTTGGAAGCGGTCTGTTTGGAAGTCACTTTTAAAAACGTACATTCATAAAGGCCTTTCCAGCATCTGGATCAAAAAATGTAAATCTGATGTTTCTCTCCAATTTCTAGGTTGGTTTTTTTGGGGGTCCTTTGAATTTGATGAATAATCTTTTAAAACCAAATGTATTTCTTTGTGTGTATTTCTTTCCTCTCTCTCTCTCTCTCTCTCTCTCTCTCACAGACACACACACACACACACACACACACACACACACACACACACACACACTAAGTTTTCATGGTTTTCAGGGACATTGCATTGACTTGCATTGATTTCCTTATTCCTGCTTCTAATCATCAGCATTTACCTGAACTATTTACCTGAAATTAACTTTGATTCCTCCCTAAATTATGAGTCGGTAAACTTAGATTTAGGTCCCTGCATACGTAGCCACTTAAATCACTTAAAGAATTTATAGGTCACTGATTTGCATTAATGAAATTATTTAATTAAGTTAACTTAAGCTGCCAATGAAAACCCCTAAATGTATCACCTAGATTTGTGGATCTTATTAAGCATTGGCAATGTAATCCTAATGACTTTCATCAGCTCATTTTCTACAAAGTACCGGTAGCTAAACCCACTCTGAAATATGGTTCAAAATCTTTGGAAATTCTATTTTCATGTTGTCAGTAAATTCCTGAAAACCAGCAATCATTCCAAAATAATGACTTAAGATCTTTTATTTATATTTATTATCTTATCCCATATTTATTCTATATGATTCTGCAAGTGTTGCACATTTGCTGTTACTCAAGTATTTTAAACAGTTAATTTACTGACATGATGACAGTCCACACACATTACCAGTCAGAACCAGTACATACCAGTAGATAACTGATAATTCATATGTGGGACTTCATGAACCCAAATGATTTAAGGCAATCTGTGTACTCAAATGGTTCAAGTAGAACTAACTCAGGATTTATGCTGCTCGTTGGCATATTTTTGTGCTGAAATGCTCACTTATTGACATGAACCCTGACTGAGATTAACCAACAAACAAGTGTTAAACACTCATCTGGAGCATTTAGAACCTGCTCCAAACATTCAACCCATGAAATATGTGTCATCAACTATTTTGATTACACACACACACACACACACACACACACACACACACACACACACACACACACACGCAGATGCATAAACTGTGAGTGGAAGTGGCGTCTCAGCATCCAGGGTAGAGGTTACAGTGTAGCGTAGCTTAGCATAGTGTAGCATAGCATAGCGCAGCGCAGCGTGCTGCTCAGCTCTTTTGAGCTCTGAAACAAGGAGCCAAATGGCTCCCTCAGGTAACACTCATTGAGATTGCCTCCGATGCTGAATGAACACTTGGCTTCAGCGAGCCGCAGAATAAATATGAGACTCCTCCTCAGTGGTTGCTCTGGTGGCTGGAAGCCGGGGCTTTGGTGCACAACTGTCACAAATCAGCAGTTAAAATGCTTCCATCGACGGGCAGAACGTCGTACTGTGTGTGAGTGGAGGAATAATATATTCTTTATGTTAAGAACCATTTGAAAAGGCAAGGCAAGGCAAGACAAATGTATTTCTAGAGCACCATTCAAACACAAGGCAATTCACAGTGCTTTGCAAGGAAATACAATAAAAAATGTAAGAAATTAAAGAAATACAGAAAAACTTGACAAAGACATAAGAAATACATCATAAAAGTTTTAAAAACAGCATTTAAAAGTAGAATAAAAAAGGCAAGAGATTTATTAAGATACATTTTATAAAGTAAAAGCTGCTTCACCTTGTTTGTTTCTGGCTGTAGGAACACTGAGTGAATCTCTTCCTGAGGACCTCAGAGGTCTGGAGGTTCTGGATTTTAACAGTCACTCTTTGGGCTTTTCCACCAAAAAGCACCAGGTTCTACTTCAGAGCCGGTTCTTAAATGAAAAGAACTGGTTCTTTTTTCACTGTCAATGGAGCCAAGTGAGAGCGTCACTCCAAAACATGACACGTCACTGATTTCACCAACACAGCGCTCTTCCAGGAACCAGGTCCAGGAACCAGGTCCAGGAACCAGGAGACGGACTATAACAGTGGTCTGGTCCAGGATCCAGGTCCAGGTACTAGGAGATGGACTGTAGCAGTGGTCTGGTCCAGGAACCAGGAGACAGACCTGGTTCCTGGGTCTGTCTGGGACTATAACAGTGGTCTGGTCCAGGATCCAGGTCCAGGTACTAGGAGATGGACTGTAGCAGTGGTCTGGTCCAGGAACCAGGAGACAGACTGTATTCATCAGTTTGGTCCAGGAACCAGGAGACAGACTGTATTCATCAGTTTGGTCCAGGAACCAGGAGACAGACTGTATTCATCAGTTTGGTCCAGGAACCAGGAGACATACTGTATTCATCAGTTTGGTCCAGGAACCAGGAGACAGACTGTATTCATCAGTTTGGTCCAGGAACCAGGAGACGGACTGTATTCATCAGTCTGGTCCAGGAACCAGGAGACAGACTGTATTCATCAGTTTGGTCCAGGAACCAGGAGACAGACTGTATTCATCAGTTTGGTGCAGGAACCAGGAGACAGACTGTATTCATCAGTTTGGTCCAGGAACCAGGAGACGGACTGTATTCATCAGTCTGGTCCAGGAACCAGGAGACAGACTGTATTCATCAGTTTGGCCCAGGAACCAGGAGACGGACTGTATTCATCAGTTTGGTCCAGGAACCAGGAGACAGACTGTATTCATCAGTCTGGTCCAGTAACCAGGAGACAGACTGTATTCATCAGTTTGGTCTAGGAACCAGGAGACGGACTGTATTCATCAGTCTGGTCCAGGAACCAGGAGACGGACTGTATTCATCAGTCTGGTCCAGGAACCAGGAGACGGACTGTATTCATCAGTCTGGTCCAGGAACCAGGAGACAGACTGTATTCATGGTCTGGTCCAGGAACCAGGAGACGGACTGTATTCATCAGTTTGGTCCAGGAACCAGGAGACGGACTGTATTCATCATTTTGGTCCAGGAACCAGGAGACAGACTGTATTCATCAGTCTGGTCCAGGAACCAGGAGACAGACTGTATTCATAAGTTTGGTCCAGGAACCAGGAGACGGACTGTATTCATCATTTTGGTCCAGGAACCAGGAGACAGACTGTATTCATCAGTCTGGTCCAGGAACCAGGAGACAGACTGTATTCATCAGTTTGGTCCAGGAACCAGGAGACAGACTGTATTCATGGTCTGGTCCAGGAACCAGGAGACGGACTGTATTCATCAGTTTGGTCCAGGAACCAGGAGACAGAGTGTATTCATCAGTTTGGTCCAGGAACCAGGAGACAGAGTGTATTCATGGTCTGGTCCAGGAACCAGGAGACAGACTGTATTCATAAGTTTGGTCCAGGAACCAGGAGACAGAGTGTATTCATCAGTTTGGTCCAGGAACCAGGAGACAGAGTGTATTCATGGTCTGGTCCAGGAACCAGGAGACAGACTGTATTCATAAGTTTGGTCCAGGAACCAGGAGACGGACTGTATTCATCATTTTGGTCCAGGAACCAGGAGACAGACTGTATTCATCAGTCTGGTCCAGGAACCAGGAGACAGACTGTATTCATCAGTTTGGTCCAGGAACCAGGAGACGGACTGTATTCATGGTCTGGTCCAGGAACCAGGAGACAGACTGTATTCATGGTCTGGTCCAGGAACCAGGAGACAGACTGTATTCATGGTCTGGTCCAGGAACCAGGAGACAGACTGTATTCATGGTCTGGTCCAGGAACCAGGAGACAGACTGTATTCATCAGTCTGGTCCAGGAACCAGGAGACAGACTGTATTCATGGTCTGGTCCAGGTCACTGCATCTAGTCTGTCCTGAACCTCAGATTCAGACCAAAGAGACAGAAAACATTGAGTCTCCTCGTCCTCTATTGGTGTTTATTCACGTCTGTATTGTTTTAGTCTCCAGCCCCTAGTGGCCAGAGAGAGAAAATAAATAATAATAATAATATATATAATATGAGCTTGGAGTTTTTCTTTTTTGGCCATTACATAGTGAATTTCTGCTCCTTTCACTGTATTTCTGGACGTGTCTGAATCAAAAGCTTCAACATCAGGAGGAATGGAGGTGTAGAATGATAGGAGGAATGGAGGTGTAGAATGACAGGAGGAATGGAGGTGTAGAATGATAGAAGGAGGAATGGAGGTGTAGAATGATAGAACACAGCTCTACAGCCATTTATAATGAAAACCTATATAAACACACTGATTAAAGTTGTCTTTCACATGAAGCCATTAAAAGACTCATTTTATGGTTAAAAATCCAGCTTTCATTTACAGCAGCATGTAGTTTGGTTTTTAGTTGCTGATGGACCAAAACAGAGTCGTGTTGAAGTGTCTGGTCACTTGCTGGCATCGCTGCACTAAAAGCTGTGGAACGGCTGTATAAAAACCTCCTCCTCTCATCACTGGACAATTTCAGAGAAATGTCATCTTTTTGAAAACTTGGGAAGTTGTTTTCTCCAAATCGCTGCATGGTTTGGCCCCGCCCCCTTTGGAGGACTTTATTGGAGGAAAAGACGGTAGCGTCAGAAGGAGATTGGCCACTAGAGGAGACTGTGAGCTTCTATTCAGACGAACCACCACTGGACCAAACACCACTTCAGTGAAAGGCCAACAAGCTGGAAGAGTTCTTACTGTTGCTGTTGCTGTTGCTGTTGCTGTTGCTGTAACTGTAACTGTTGCTGTTGCTGTTGCTGTTGCTGTAACTGTAACTGTAGCTGTTGCTGTTGCTGTAACTGTAACTGTAACTGTTGCTGTTGCTGTTGCTGTAACTGTAACTGTAACTGTTGCTGTTGCTGTTGCTATTACTGTTGCTGTTGCTGTTGCTGTTGCTGTTGCTGTTGCTGTTGCTGTTACTGCATCTGTTACTATTGGAGAGTATTCCACTTTCTCAACATTTAAAAAAAGAGCTCAAACTCAGGTTGAAGGCTCATCAATCTTGACCTGATTAAATGTTATAGACTGGGAGAATTTGTTTATATTGCAGGGGTGGTTGTAAATAGTGTATATACCGAATGTCCATGTTTGCTTGTTTTTAAATGATTGTTGTTGTCTTAAATGTACGAGGACTATGGTGGAAAGTAGCCCATGGCTAAATGTGGAGCATTTACACAAAGTGGCTGTACTGAGTGTCCATTACTGTGTCTGTCCTCTGGAAAGACACTCACATAGAAAGAACGTGACTTTATTTCTTTGCATGAGAATTATTTGAAAAACTTTCATCTGTGCAGCATTAAAAGTTATCCAAACATATGTGTGTGATGATAATGGCTTATTTCTGAAAAAGCAATTCCCATTGAAACTGAGGGGGTTCTGGCGAGCGAGGGCCCCTCCCCCGCTGCCTCCGTGGAGCTCAAAGGGAACAAAACTCTTCTTTCAAGTTTGAATGTGTGTTTGAACAGAGTGTTCCTGAAAAAGAACACCCAGTTCTAGATTTCTAACAAATGTTCTTAATGCAAACAAAGCTGAGATGTGAGTGAAGAAATCCGTCTTCTCTGGTGATGGAGTGCATTTGATTTGCCTTCAAACGTCAACTTCATGTCCATCTTGACCCGACGGTCCTCCTTTGTCACAAGAACACTTTATATGACGCCACATCTGTTATTCATGATTTTAAAGAAAGAATGAAATCTTCTCTTATTCTTGCATGTAAAGCTCAAAGTTTCCTCGCTTCTTAGCAATCTGGAGGCGTCGTTGGTGTTTCACTTCATTGGTGGAAGATGGAAGATGTTGATATATGATATGATGAAACCTGTTTTATTATTCGATGAATAATAACAAAACTATCATGTGTAGTTTTACTTAAAGCAAACATGTGGATTGGGTGGCAGTCGACGGCAGGGGCCTCGAAGACGCGATCCCCGGACACAGACTCTGGCTTTTGGGACATGGAATGTGACCTCGCTGGGGGGGAAGGAGCCCGAGCTTGTGAGGGAGGTTGAGAGATACCGTCTAGATGTAGTCGGGCTCGACTCCACTCACAGCTTGGACTCTGGAACTCTGGACACTCCACTTCTCTGGAGTTGCCCGCGGTGTAAGGCGGCGGGCTGGAGTGGGCTTGCTTATTGCCCCACAGCTCAGCCGCCATGTGTTGGAGTTCACCCCGGTGAACGAGAGGTTTGCATCCCTATGCCTTCAAGTAGGGTACAGGTCTCTGACTGTTGTCTCGGCCTATGCACTGAACAGCAGTTCAGAGTACCCAACCGTCTTGGAGTCCCTGGGAGGGGTGCTGGATAGTGCTCCAACTGGGGACTCCATTGTTCTCCTGGGGGACTTCAACGCCCACGTGGGCAATGACAGCGAGACTTGGAAGGGGGTGATTGGGAGGAACGGCCTCCCCGATCTGAACCCGAGTGGTGTTCTGTTATTGGACTTCTGTGCCAGTCACAGTTTGTCCATAACGAACACCATGTTTGAGTACAGGGGTGTCCATAAGTGCACGTGGCACCAGGACACCCGAGGCCGGAGGTCAATGATAGACTTTGTGGTCGTGTCATCTGATCTCTGGCCGCGTGTCTTGGACACTCGGGTAAAGAGAGGGGCAGAGCTGTCAACTGATCACCACCTGGTGGTGAGTTGGATGCGCTGGACTGGGAGAAGGCCAGATAGACTCGGCAGACCCAAATGTGTTATGAGGGTCTGCTGGGAACATCTGGCCGAGCCCTCCGTCCGCGCAGTTTTCAACTCCCACCTCCGGGAGAACTTCTCACAGATCCCGAGGAAGATTGGAGACATTGAGTCCGAGTGGACCATGTTCCCCACTTCCATTGTCGAAGCTGCTGCTCGGAGCTGTGGCCGCAGGGTCTCTGGCGCCTGTCGTGGTGGCAATCCCCAAACCCGGTGGTGGAAACCGGAAGTAAGGGATGCCATCAAGCTGAAGAAGGAGTCCTACCGAGCACTGTTAGCTCATAGGACTCCCGAGGCAGTCGACAGGTACCGGCAGGCCAAGCGAGCCGCAGCCCGGGCTGTGGTGGAGGCAAAAACTCTGGTCTGGGAGGAGTTCGGAGAGGCCATGGAGGAGGACTTTCGGTCGGCCCCGAGGAAATTCTGGCAAGGCACCGGGAGTTCCAGAGTTCCTTAAGTCTCTGGATGTGCAGGGACTGTCGTGGCTGACTCGTCTCTGCAACATCGCATGGCGGGCGGGGACAGTACCTCTGGACTGGCAGACTGGGGTGGTGGTCCCCCGCTTCAAGAAGGGGGACCGGAGGGTGTGTTCCAACTACAGGGGGATCACACTCCTCAGCCTCCCCGGGAAAGTCTATTCCAGGGTACTGGAGAGGAGGGTCCGGCTGTTAGTCGAACCTCGGATCCAAGAGGAACAATGCGGTTTTCGTCCTGGTCGTGGAACACTGGACCAGCTCTATACCCTCCACCAGGTTCTCCTGATGGTGGAACACTGGACCAGCTCTATACCCTCCACCAGGTGCTCCTGATGGTGGAACACTGGACCAGCTCTATACCCTCCACCAGGTTCTCCTGATGGTGGAACACTGGACCAGCTCTATACCCTCCACCAGGTGCTCCTGATGGTGGAACACTGGACCAGCTCTATACCCTCCACCAGGTTCTCCTGATGGTGGAACACTGGACCAGCTCTATACCCTCCACCAGGAGCTCCTGATGGTGGAACACTGGACCAGCTCTATACCCTCCACCAGGAGCTCCTGATGGTGGAACACTGGACCAGCTCTATACCCTCCACCAGGTGCTCCTGATGGTGGAACACTGGACCAGATCTATACCCTCCACCAGGTGCTCCTGATGGTGGAACACTGGACCAGCTCTATACCCTCCACCTGATTCTCCTGATGGTGGAACACTGGACCAGCTCTATACCCTCCACCAGGAGCTCCTGATGGTGGAACACTGGACCAGCTCTATACTCTCCACCAGGTGCTTGAGGGTTTGTGGGAGTTCGCCCAACCAGTCCATATGTGTTTTGTGGATCTGGAGAAGGCGTTCGACCGTGTCCCCCAAGATGTCCTGTGGGGGTTGCTCCAGGAGTATGGAGTCCGGGGTCCCTTGTTGAGGGCTGTTCGGTCCTTGTATTCCCGGAGCAGGAGTTTGGTTCACATTGCCGGCAGTAAGTCGGACCTGTTCCCTGTGCACATTGGCCTCCGGCAGGGGTGTCCTTTATCACCGATTCTGTTCATCATATATATGGACAGAATTTCTAGGCACAGCTGGGGGCCGGATGGGGTCCAGTTTGGGGACCACAGGATCTCATCTCTCCTATTTGCGGATGATGTGGTTCTGTTGGGCCCCATCAAGCCTGGACCTTCAGCGTGCACTGACGCGGTTCGCAGCCGAGTGTGAAGCAGCTGGGATGAAGATCAGCACTTCTAAATCCGAGGCCATGGTTCTCGACCGGAAAAAGGTGTCTTGCCCCCTCCAGGTTGGTGGAGTGCCCTTGTCACAGGTGGAGGAGTTCAAGTATCTTGGGGTCTTGTTCACGAGTGGGGGGAAGATGGAGCGTGAGATCGACAGGCGGATCGGTGCAGCATCTGCAGTTATACAGACGTTGTATCGGTCCGTCGTGGTGAAGAAGGAGCTGAGCTAAAAAGCGAAGCTCTCGATTTACCGGTCGATCTTTGTTCCTACCCTCACCTATGGTCATGAACTATGGGTCATGACCGAAAGAACGAGATCCCGGACACAAGCGGCTGAAATGAGCTTCCTTCGTAGGGTGGCTGGGCGTCACCCTTAGAGATAGGGGGCGGAGCTCAGCCACCAGGGACGAGCTCGGAGTAGAGCCGCTGCTCCTCCACATCGAAAGGAGCCAGCTGAGGTGGCTCGGGCACCTATTTGGGATGCCCCCCGGAAGCCTCCCTAGGGAGGTGTTCCGGGCATGTCCCTCTGGTAGGAGGCCTCGGGGCAGACCTAGGACACCTGGAGGGACTATGTCTCTCTGGTAGGAGGCCTCGGGGCAGATCCAGGACACTTGGAGGGACTATGTCTCTCTATGGCCTGGGAACACCTTGGGGTGCCACCAGAAGAGCTGGAGGAAGTGTCTGGGGTGAGGGAAGTCTGGGGAAGTCTGCTCAGACTGCTGCCTCCGCGACCCGGCCCCAGATAAGCGGTAGACAATGGATGGATGGATGGAAACATGTTTCATATTTTTAACAGGTCATGTTAAAGCTATCGCTGATGTCTGATCATCACAAGGCAAGTAGAAATATAGATACACACACAATAGATACACACTCTCTCTCCTCTAGGAAACACTGATGCTTCCTATAGAGCCTCCTTTAGCCTAGGAAACACTGATGCTTCCTTTAGCCGAGGGAATACTGATGCTTCCTTTAGAGCCTCCTTTAGCCTAGGAAACACTGATGCTTCCTTTAGAGCCTCCTTTAGCCTAGGAAACACTGATGCTTCCTTTAGAGCCTCCTTTAGCCTAGGAACACTGATGCTTCCTTTAGAGTCTCCTTTAGCCTAGGAAACATTGATGCTTCCTTTAGAGCTTCCTTTAGCCTAGGAAACACTGACGCTTCCTTTAGAGTCTCCTTTAGCCTAGGAAACACTGATGCTTTCTTTAGAGCCTCCTTTAGCCTAGGAACACTGATGCTTCCTTTAGAGTCTCCTTTAGCCTAGGAAACACTGATGCTTCCTTTAGAGCTTCATTTAGCCTAGGAAACACTGATGCTTCCTTTAGCCTAGGAAACACTGATGCTTCATTTAGAGTCTCCTTTAGCCCAGGAAACACTGATGCTTCCTTTAGAGTCTCCTTTAGCCTAGGAAACACTGATGCTTCCTTTAGAGTCTCCTTTAGCCTGCCATGATCCTGCTCTCACTCACCCCTCCCTTCCTGAGAGTTTTCACTCCTCCCCTCCTGTGTTCCCCTTAGCTCCGCCCCTGTGCTCTCCTGCTTCCTCCTCCTGATCACAGCTGTTTATTATTGTCGTTAGTGTTTGTATTTAGTTCCCCTCTCTTGTTGCTCCAGTTGCCAGTTCGTCTGCGTTCTCACACCATTCGTACCCGACATTTTTCTTTGTGTTGCCTTTGTGTTTTTTGACCTTCTGCCTGCCCGACTTTGCCTCCTGGATTTCCTCCTCTATCGCCTGTACTGACTTCACTTCTGCTGTGGTTTTAAAACAAACACTTTATAACTGAGCTTCTTGTCTGCCCTACAATTGAGTTCCACTCACCCTGACAGTACGAACTGGCCATGGACTCAGCCGGCAGACAAGTTTGCGTCGAACCACTGGAGGCTCCACTAGACCTCCATTTCCTGAATGCTCAACTTCAGCGGCACATTGCACAAAGTGATCATGTCCTCTCCGCCATCGGTGTACAGCTAAACACCCTCTCATCGCAGGTGAGGAACCTACCACAGACCCAGACCCCCGTACTTCCTGCCATACCTCCGTCGCTGGTTCCGCTGGCTCCTCCACCATGTTTTTCAGGGGAGACGGAGATGCTACGGCAGTTTGTCACTCAGTGTGAACTGCATTTCGAGCTCCAGACAGCTGCCTTCCCGACAGAACGAGCCAAGGTGGCCTTCATCATCTCCCACCTGGGTGGACAAGCAGCGACGTGGGCGGTGGCCGAGTGGACTCACCGGGCAGCTACATGCACCACTGCAGCCGCCGTCCTCAAGGCACTCACGGACCTGTTTCAGTGATCGCTCACAGGCCGGGAGGCCGCTCACACCATCATGACGATGCAACAGGGATCCTCGTCAGTGGCTGATTACGCCATCTCCTTCTGCGCCGTTGCTGCTGACAGCAGCTGGAACCCTGAGGCGTTGTATGATGCCTTCTTGTTTGGACTGTCTCCTAGTTTAAAGACCCTTTTGCTCTCCCGTGAGTTACCCGCCAGTCTGGATGAGCTGGTGGCACTGGCGATCCGAACAGAGCGGCGTTCAGCTGACTGGGGGTGTGCATCTCAGGACTCAGGGAGGAGAGATCTGCAAGGTCCGACATCAGTTCATGGACGACCACCGTTGCCCCCTCGTCGGCTGTCGTCTGTTCCTCCGACATCCTCCTCATGCACAGAGGAACCAAGGCAACTGGGCCGGACGCGTTTAACACCCGAGGAGCGCAAGAGACAGTTCAGACTCCGGCTCTGCATTTACTGTGGTCAACCTGGGCACCGCCTCACCAACTGTCCAGTACGAGGCAAGTGTTCAAATGTTGTGCCTCGGTCACTGCACTCAATCTCAGATTTTGAAGACTCCCAGCGTCCTGTGTTCTCTGTTACTCTCTGGACTCTTGGTGTCTCCCTACAGGTGGAAGTACTGGTGGACTCCGGGCTGACGCTAACCTCATGCACTCACAGCTGGCTGAGAGACTCCAATTGAAGACATTCCCCCTCGACTCGCCCATTGAGGCTCACGCCCTGGATGGACGTCTGTTGTCCCGGATTACTTGGACCTCTCAGCCAGTACAGGTTAGCTTTCCCGATGGTCATTCCGAGTCCACCAGCTTCCACCTATTTAAGTCCCCCCAATTCCCTGTGGTCCTGGTTCTCCCCTGGCTTCAACAACACAATCCCAGTATTGATAGGGTGACGGGACGTGTGAGGAGCTCGGGGCCCCAGTGTAAAGATAACTGTCTGTCCTCTAAGAACTCCACCCAGCTCACCACTGTTTACCCGGCAACCAGCTCTGTCACGCCCTCCCAGAACCTCGAGAAGATCCCGGCCTGCTATCACGACCTCTTGGAGGTGTTTTCTTAGAGCCGGGCTTCCTCTCTGCCTCCACAGAGGCCCTATGACTGCGCTATTGACCTGTAGCCTGGTGCCCCAATTCCTCATGGCCGTCTTTACTCTCTGTCAAAACCGGAGCAACAGGCAATGGACGACTACATCAAGGCCTCCCTGGAAGCAGGTATTATAAGACCATCTTCTTCACCCGCTGGAGATGGATTTTTCTTTGTTTCGAAGAAGGATGGGTCTTTGAGACCTTGTATCGACTATCGAGCCCTCAATGCCATTACTGTTAAGAACCACTATCCTCTGCCACTTATGACATCTGCATTTGAGCTCCTCAAACATGGCAGCTGTTTTTCCAAACTGGACCTAAGAAATGCATACCACTTGGTTCACATTTGTGAGGGTGATGAATGGAAGACAGCCTTCAATACCGCCTCTGGCCACTATCAGTATCTGGTTGTGCCCTTTGGACTGTGTAACGCACCTGCCACCTTTCAGGCCTTAATCAACGATGTCCTTAGGGACTTCCTCAACTGTTTTGTTTTTGTGTACCTGTGTGAGAAAGTGACAGCCCTTTCTCATGTTGAACACAGCTTACCTCACGCACTTCCTGGTCCTCGGCGGAGCACACGCCGCTGAAGGAGCTGTATTTCAGTGGGCAGACGGCAGGTGGAACAGTCCACTGGGTGTAGGGGTGCACTGTTTGTATTTTTGGGTGTAAATATGTATAGTGGGGACTGGGTGATGCATCACGGTAATATAATGTATATATGTTGTTTGTAATTATGCCTGTCTGATGGAGGTGTACTTTATTCATATATTTCTTTGGTTTGGTTAAATTAGGATAAGTTAAACACCCCTTAGACGGTTGTTTCAGTCCAGCACGTCCTGATTGGCTCAACTCAGGGTGGGGCGGGGCCTATTTAAAGAGGCCCGCTGTCAGTGTCAAGAGGACTGAGAGACTGAGAGTATGTGAGTCTGTGTCTGCTGGCCTGTTGTGAGGCAGCAAGTAAAAGAGTCCTGTGAACGTTTGTAACGAGAAAAGTTCATTTTTGAAAACACCATCAACCCTCTCATCCTTGCCGCGTCCTCTCTCCCAACACCCGCCGACCACATCCCAAGTCGGGGGTCTGCCTTGGAACCTCACAACCTGGATGACATTCTTGTGTTTTCCCCAGATCAGGAGACTCACATCCAGCACATGAGACTGGTCCTCTCTCGCCTCCTGGAAAACAACCTATTTGTTAAAGCAGAGAAATATGAGTTTCATGTTCCCTCAACATCCGGATGGACCCTGCCAAGGTCAGCGCTGTCGCCTCATGGCCCACTCCAGAAAACCACAAGCAACTACAGCGCTTCCTCGGCTTCGCCAATTTTTACAGGAAGTTTGTAAAAGATTTCAGCATGGTTGCAGCCCCATTGCACAGACTCACCTCCACTGTTCTTTCTCATGGACCTCTGAGACTGACGTTCAAGAACCTCCGGACAGCTTTCTGCTCGGCCCCCATTCTCGCTCAACCGGATCCCGAGAGGCAGTTTGTGGTGGAGGTTGATACCTCAGATCTGGGCGTGGGGGCAGTCCTGTTCCAGAAGTCAGTTTCAAAGATGGACGTCTTCACCCGTGTGCGTTTTTTTCTTGTCGCCTTTCAGATGCCGAGAGAAATTACTGTGTGGGAGACCGGGAGCCGCTGGCCATCAAGTTGGCCCTCGAGGAATGGCTGCATTGGCTGGAGGGCTCTAACCAACCCTTCATGGTGTGGACAGACCACAAAAACCTCAAGTACCTGAGAACAGCAAAGAGGTTAAATGCAAGGCAAGCCCGCTGCAGTTTGTTTTTCGTGAATTTTAACTTTTCTCTGACATTCAGACCGGGAGAGAAGAACACCAAACCTGATGCACTCTCTCGCATCTACGAGGAGGGGGAGGCCACCGCCCAGCCTGAGTCTGTCATTTCCTCAGCCAGGGTCATCGGGGCGGTCCTTTGGGAAGTGGAGCAGCGAGTGTCGGACGCTCTCGTGGGACAGCAGGTACCTGACAACACCCCTGAAAACCGCTTGTTTGTTCGACAGCTCTGTTCCCAGGTCCTCCAATGGGCTCATGCTTCTCGGCTGGCGGTCCACCTGGGGGTCATTCGGACATTGGTCTCGGCCAACAACGTTTTTGGTGGCCCAAACTGCGGGCAGACGTCAGAGATTATGTGGCAGCCTGGTCTGAGTGCTCCCGTTGCAAGTCTAGTAATTCACCCATTGCAGGAAATCTCCTCCCTCTGTCTGTCCCTTCTCGTCCCTGGTCCCACATCGCCCTGGATTTCGTCACTGGACTTCCTGAATCCCATGGCAAAACCACCGTCCTAACTGTTGTTGACCGTTTTTCTAAAATGGCTCATTTCATTCCCCTCACTAAACTACCCTCCGCCAAAGAGACCGCTGAATTAGTCCTCCTTCATGTTTTCCGTCTTCACGGTCTCCCTCAGGATCTGGTTTCAGATCGCGGCCCCCAGTTTACTTCCCATTTCTGGAAGGAGTTCTGTGCTCTCATCGGAGCCTCCCCAAGTCTCTCCTCTGGCTACCACCCTCAGTCTAATGGACAGACGGAGAGTCTCAACCAGGTCCTGGAGACTGGCCTTCGTCTCCTGTCCCACCAACAACCCTCCTCCTGGTCCAAAAGCATCATCTGGGTGGAGTATGCACACAATTCCCTTCCCTCTGCATCGACTGAACTCTCGCCTTTTCATTGTGTTTATGGTTTTCAGCCCCCACTCTTCCCAGCCCTGGAGAAGGAGGTTCATGTTCCCTCGGCGGCTGCCCTGGTTCGGAGATGCCAGAGGATCTGGATCCAAGCCCGCCAGCGGCTTCTCCGAGCGCCGGCGTCTCATAAGATCTACGTCGACCGTCGTCGCTCACAGGCACTAAGCTACCAGCCAGGGCAGCGCATGTGGCTTTCCACAAGGAACCTCTGACTCCAGGGACCGTCACGCAAGCTAACCCCACGATTCATTGGCCCCTTTCCCATTTCCAAAGTAATCAACCCCGTGGCTGTTCATCTCCATCTCCCCAGGAACATCCGGATCCATCCCTCTTTCCATGTTTCCCACATCAAACCCACTGCCGAAAGCCCCCTGGTCCCCGCATCAAAACCCCCTCCACCCTCCGGATACTGGACAGCAGAGAGATAGTTTATACTGTCTGCAAGTCTCCTAACACCTTTCTTTAACTCCTTTAGGAAGTCTCCTAACACCTTTCCTTAACTCCTTTAGGAAGTCTCCTAACACCTTTCCTTAACTCCTTTAGGAAGTCTCCCAACACCTTTCCTTAACTCCTTTAGGAAGTCTCCCAACACCTTTCCTTAACTCCTTTAGGAAGTCTCCTAACACCTTTCCTTAACTCCTTTAGGAAGTCTCCTAACACCTTTCCTTAACTCCTTTAGGAAGTCTCCCAACACCTTTCCTTAACTCCTTTAGGAAGTCTCCCAACACCTTTCCTTAACTCCTTTAGGAAGTCTCCTAACACCTTTCCTTAACTCCTTTAGGAAGCCTTCCAACACCTTTCCTTAACTCCTTTAGTAAGCCTCCTAACACCTTTCCTTAGCTCCTTTAGGAAGTCTCCTAACACCTTTCCTTAACTCTTTTAGGAAGTCTCATAACACCTTTCCTTAACTCCTTCAGGAAGTCTCCTTACACCTTTCCTTAACTCCTTTAGGAAGTCTCCTTACACCCTTCCATAGCTCCTTTAGGAAGCTTCCTAATACCTTTCCTTAACTCCTTTAGGAAGCCTCCTAACACCTTTCCTTAACTCCTTTAGGAAGTCTCCTAACACCTTTCCTTAACTCCTTTAGGAAGCCTTCCAACACCTTTCCTTAACTCCTTTAGGAAGTCTCCTAACACCTTTCCTTAACTCCTTTAGGAAGTCTCCTAACACCTTTCCTTAACTCCATTAGGAAGTCTCCTAACACCTTTCCTTAACTCCTTTAGGAAGCCTCCTAACACCTTTCCTTAACTCCTTTAGGAAGCCTCCTACACCTTTCCTTAACTCCTTTAGGAAGCCTCCTAACACCTTTCCTTAACTCCTTTAGGAAGTCTCCTAACACCTTTCCTTAACTCCTTTAGGAAGCCTTCCAACACCTTTCCTTAACTCCTTTAGGAAGCCTCCTAACACCTTTCCTTAACTCCTTTAGGAAGCCTCCTAACACCTTTCCTTAACTCCTTTAGGAAGCCTCCTAACACCTTCCCTTAACTCCTTTAGGAAGCCTCCTTACACCTTTCCTTAACTCCTTTAGGAAGCCTCCTAACACCTTTCCTTAACTCCTTCAGTTGATTGTGTGAGGTAACATAAGAGATGGAGCCCCGTTGCTTTGGCTCAATGCTGTTTCTCAGTGTTAATATTCTTATTGATCAATACATCTTCCATTCTACTTTCCCCAACAGTGTGTACTGTGCAGCCCACGGTGTGTACTGTGCAGCCCACGGTGTACTTTATCCATATTACAAGTTGTACTTCATCAAACGTAATCCTGGCAAAGGGGAAAAAGCAGGTGTGAGCTTGTGAGTCTGAGGTGGTGGACCTGGCGAACCTGACAGGAAGCGTCACGGCAGTGATGAACCGCCGGGTGGATTAATTGGGAGTGTCGGTGTCCGGGTCGTCACCTGAGCAGAGCGGGAGTCACTTTAACGGAGAGCAGGGTGCGCCCGGCGTTGTCCTCTGCTGAACTCCGTCTAATCAATTAGTGTGATTTAATACGTGGAGGAGAGCGAGACTCACTGTGCTCCTAATTTATACTCTATCGACTGCTTCACACACATGGTGGAGAGAGAGAGAGAGAGTGAGAGAGAGAGAGAGAGAGAGAGAGAGAGATTGTGCTGTATGGTTGTGGGTGAAATCTGCATCTCTGGGGAAAATAAAGTGATTGTTTTATTTTTACAGTTTGCCGAAAGTTGAAAGGGCTGTAAAGAAAGAGGGCGAGAGCGAGCGAGGCCGGGAGACACTGACTCAGGATCCTCTCTCCTGAGCCTCCGTCTCGCCTTTGGCAGGGAAAGTGAGCCTGCATGTCAGTCAGTCCATCAGCACACAGCAGGAGAACAGGAGGAGAGTTAATACCCCTGGCTTTCATGCCAGCGCTCTCCCTTCGCCTTCCTCCTCCCCTTTACTCCTCCTGGCTCTCCACTTCTCTTCAAGCTCCACTGGACAAAAGCACTTTATGTGCTGATATAATTAACTGTTTATAGATCACATGTTTCTCACCCTGATGTGTTTTACAACGGCCTGGCCGAGCACAACGCCACACATAAAAATGTATGAAAAGCAAAGTCAGAAAAAGAAAAAGAAAACTCCTTGAATGTTGAGACAGTGTTTAGTTGACTCTTTTTAAATATATGACTTTGTGCCGGCGGCGGCGGCGGCGGTGGTGGCGATAGTGGCGGTGGCGACAGCGGTGGCGGCTGCTGTGGCGGTGGCGATGGCGGCTGCTGTGGCGGTGGCCACGGTAATGGCCACGGCGGCTGCTGTGGTGGTGGCCATGGCGACAGCGGTGGCGGCTGCTGTGGCGATGGCCATGGCGGCTACTGTGGCGGTGGCGATGGCGGCTGCTGTGGCGGTGGCCACGGCAATGGCCACGGCGGCTGCTGTGGCGATGGCCATGGCGGCTACTGTGGCGGTGGCGATGGCGGCTGCTGTGGCGGTGGCCACGGCGATGGCCACGGCGGCTGCTGTGGCGGTGGCCATGGCGACAGCGGTGGCGGCTGCTGTGGCGGTGGCGATGGCGGCTGCTGTGGCGATGGCCATGGCGGCTGCTGTGGCGGTGGCGATGGCGGCTGCTGTGGCGGTGGCCACGGCAATGGCCACGGCGGCTGCTGTGGCGATGGCCATGGCGGCTACTGTGGCGGTGGCGATGGCGGCTGCTGTGGCGGTGGCCACGGCGATGGCCACGGCGGCTGCTGTGGCGGTGGCCATGGCGACAGCGGTGGCGGCTGCTGTGGCGGTGGCCAAGGCGGCTGCTGTGGCGGTGGCCACGGCGGCTGCTGTGGTGGTGGCGATGGCGGCTGCTGTGGCGGTGGCCACGGCGGCTGCTCGGTCTGCAGACTGCTGCCGCGGCTCAGGGACAAACATTTTTGTGTGTGAGCATTTCAATGACATAAACAGTATCTCGCCCGCCATACCCTCAGCAACCATCTATCTGCCTCACATAAATCTGAATGACATTAACATTTAAAAAAAGGGAAGAAGAAAGCCTCCCGCCTGTGTGTGGAGAAGCTCGTCTCTCCATTCAGAGAGACAGGCTTCATCTTATTTATCCGCCGGCAGGCAGCATGAACAGGCGTGGCCACAGACGGGCATAAATCTGTGCAGGTTAGAGCCGGTGAACCGGCGTGGCGGCGGGTTAAGTGAATATCAGCCTGCGCCTCCTGAAAGAGCTCTGCTATATCCACTCCCATTAAATATGTGTTCCATTTGAGCCTTATTTGGAGGCAAAGTCATTTTACCCTCTTTTATAGAAGGTCATAAAATATATAGTGGGTTTTGGGTTTTTTTTTTTTTTTTTTTGAAAAGCCTGCATAACATTTACATTTTCTATTGTATAAATGTGATCAGCCCAACATGGGGCTGAATAAAACATTCATGGCAGAAGCCATTTCCTCCGTGACATTTGGTCCCGTATCTATCATCAGTTTTCTATAAGCAGCCAGGAGAACAAACGCTGGTCAAATGTTTAAATGTGGCCTCTCCACATAGAATTTAAACCCTGCTTTCACATTAACACCCGCCGGCTAGTAGATGGAAATGCTTTTTTTTTGTGCAGATAAGAGAAAAGTCAAATGGAAATGACTTGCAGGGCTGTTGTGGCAGAGGGGAGCGCCGTGCTGATGGACCTGGGAAATTGAAGCATGTCAGTAAAATTAGAAAGCGCCAGCCTTCCCTCCACCGGCAGACATGTAAATGTGGCAGAGCCCCTCAGACGAGTCCATTATGGATCGTCCCACGCAGCCTTTTCTCATCAAAAATCCCATCAGTATATTAAAAGGTATAGCCTTGGCACTGACAAATTAATTCTTTAATTTTTTTCTCTGAGTGATTTGAATTGCTGCTGAACCCCGTGATGGGCAGCAATTCAATATTATAATTTACCTTCCTTCTGCAGAAGAATATTCTTTCACTTCATTAAGTCAACTTGAATTTAACAGAAAATTCTCTTTGGCCATTGTCGGGGGTAAAATAGTGAGAGGAAAAAAAGTAGGGCAGAAACTTGGCGAAGGTTGCAACACACATAGGAAACAGCAGTTGAATTTAAATAAAGGTTTTACAGGATTAAAAGATTACAGCACGGCGCAGGGAAAAGGAAAGAAGAACACCTGATGAGATGAAGAGTCCAATATCACGCTAATTCCATGATAATGAGGCAAAGAAAAAAGTGGCAGCGTTTAAGTCTTTATCTCTCATTTAAAGTTTTGTGTGTTTGCAGCTTGTCTCATGGTGAAGTTGGTTCCTGCAGTGAATTGACTGACTTCACAAATGATTGTAGAGGTTAATTTCAGTGACCGTCCCCACGAAATATTGCTCTTTATCATTTATTGTCACTAATCATGTTTACTAAGACACTTTGGTCCAAAGTACAATTCCAAATGATCCAGTTCGATTCTTTTGAAGGTTGTTTTAATGCTCCTTTTGGTTGTTTCACTTTCTCATGTATATTGGATGAATCCTAAAAATAATTCAATTACATCACACACTCGACTGACTCACATACATATACACCAAATGTTTTACCACTTCTTTTTGAGGAATATTTTTCTGCAATTATTGAAGAAAACATAGTCTTTGTTGCTTCCCTGAGAACCTCTCCCTCAGATTTGATTATAAAATGTTGTTTTTATAATGTGACATTGACCTGGCAGTGGTTAGCGCCTCCTCCTCGCAGTAATAGTGCAAGCTCAGCATACTTTCTGCAATCTGCATGTTCTCCACATGTGTTTTCTCTGGAACCACTGGTTTCCTCATGCACAGCAAAAACGTTAATTCAAGGATAACCCAGTGACGCTGAATGTTCCTATCGAAGCTCCATTCTGGACTACATGGTCATCGATATAACCAAATGCTATAATTCACTGAGGATTGCACGTCAGTTTCAGGAAGATTAGCAGAGCCACAAAATCCTGTGAGGAAATACAAGCGGCGACATGGTTTTTGGACATTTGCCTGTATTATGCATCTCAAGGCACAGCGAGCATAACGGTACAATGACACACTTTTCTGTTAGAGAATTGTAAGGAAGTGTGTTTTACAGTTACAGTGGACTAGTAGAATGAGTATTTCCACACCACTCTCTACTTCACGCCAGAACGAAAGGAAACATGTTGTGTTTTTGTCCTTTAGAGGCCATTGTGCTTCTGTTCCTGGTCCAGTTCACTTGAGGCTCTAGACCAGGGGGCGGCAACCTTTAATGCTCAAAGAGCCATTTGGTCCCGTTTCCCACTGAACACAACACCCAGAGAGCCGCACGTGTTTTATTTTGACAGTCCCCCAGGCAGACCATGCCAGGAGGACACTACACATCAGTCTTTTATTTTGACAGTCCCACAGGCAGACCATGCCAGGAGGACACTACACATCAGTCTTTTATTTTGACAGTCCCACAGGCAGACCATGCCAGGAGGACACTACACATCAGTATTTTATTTTGACAGTCCCACAGGCAGACCATGCCAGGAGGACACTACACATCAGTATTTTATTTTGACAGTCCCACAGGCAGACCATGCCAGGAGGACACTACACATCAGTCTTTTATTTTGACAGTCCCCCAGGCAGACCATGCCAGGAGGACACTACACATCAGTCTTTTATTTTGACAGTCCCACAGGCAGACCATGCCAGGAGGACACTACACATCAGTCTTTTATTTTGACAGTCTCACAGGCAGACCATGCCAGGAGGAGACGACACACAAAACCTTCTTCACTGCTGGTTGACAACTTACAACTAATTAACTAAACTACATGAACTAAGCAACAAAAACACAACACAACACAATTATTACCAACACTACAAACCTAACATAACCCCAATAATTACATTTAAAACACCACAAACAGAAACTCCCATAATGCATTGCAGCTCTCAGCTCCTTTATTGCTCCACATTATTAAAATGGAAGATAAATGTGGGAGATGTGGATTGTTAGAACCATGAGTGTGATGGTGTGTCTTTAATGTCCTGTAGTTGTTGTGTTATTCACTAGAATGTTCCGTCACTCTCAACAAGTTCGCAATGAACCTTCTGGAACTGTCGGGTTTTACTGTGAAAGGTACAGGAAGCTCCCAGCTTCAGACACCAGTTGAGCCGCTGTCATGACCTGCAGCCGCAATTCTACGTTCTTCATCCTTTATTGTTGTAATGACGTTTCATCACTGCTCGTTCACGACCCTACATTTTACCACTCTTTGTAGCGGGACTGCGCTCTGGGTGGCTTTGCCTCCTTACATCCCTCTCTGGGTGGCCTTGCCTCCTTACGTCCCTCTCTGGGTGGCCTTGCCTCCTTACGTCCCTCTCTGGGTGGCTTTGCCTCCTTACGTCCCTCTCTGGGTGGCCTTGCCTCCTTACGTCCCTCTCTGGGTGGCTTTGCCTCCTTACGTCCCTCTCTGGGTGGCCTTGCCTCCTTACGTCCCTCTCTGGGTGGCTTTGCCTCCTTACGTCCCTCTCTGGGTGGCCTTGCCTCCTTACGTCCCTCTCTGGGTGGCCTTGCCTCCTTACGTCCCTCTCTGGGTGGCTTTGCCTCCTTACGTCCCTCTCTGGGTGGCCTTGCCTCCTTACGTCCCTCTCTGGGTGGCCTTGCCTCCTTACGTCCCTCTCTGGGTGGCTTTGCCTCCTTACGTCCCTCTCTGGGTGGCCTTGCCTCCTTACGTCCCTCTCTGGGTGGCCTTGCCTCCTTACGTCCCTCTCTGGGTGGCTTTGCCTCCTTACGTCCCTCTCTGGGTGGCTTTGCCTCCTTACGTCCCTCTCTGGGTGGCTTTGCCTCCCTACATCCCTCTCTGGGTGGCCTTGCCTCCTTACGTCCCTCCAGGATGAACTGCAGTGGGACGGAGGCTCCAGGAGCCGCAGTGGAGGGACCAAAGAGCCACATGGCTCCGGAGCCGCGGGTTGCCGACCCCTGGTCTAGACCTTGGAGAAGCTAAACCAAGGATGTTTACCCCGGAATGAAGGATGGAATGACAAGCTACGTTTACCTTTCGAAGGACATGCAGCTTATCTGATTGGTTCAAGATACGCAGGAGTCCAAAGTGGTGGGCGGGTGATCTTGACAGAGTGGGAGTGACTGGGACCACCAAGCAGCAGGAACACTTGAACACTGCCTGAAGGCTGCATCAAAAACGAGCCGACGAGCACAACCAAGGTAAGGTCTTGTGCTTTCAGAGTGGCACTGGTTGGTTTGGCTCCTGTGCTGCCATCACGCTGTAAACATGACACGTCCTGAACTTTGGAGGAACTCGTGGGACAAAACCCTTTTTTTTCAGGAGTGGACAATAACTTACATCTGGCAAGCTTGCAGGATTTGAATTGTGATTGAAAACTATAAAGCGTTGGGGTGGAGTTTCCATTCACATTCAGCCAAAGCTGCAGTCAAACTCAGCAGCAGGGCCATTCGGCTCTTTGCCTCTGAGCACCTGAACGGCCTGAAGAAGGAAGCTGGACTGTGGGATAATATGTGAAAACTGCAGCAGCCAGCACTGAAGCAGACAGACAATAATAATAAATGTGCTCATGAACTGCACATCCGCTGTGCTCAGAAGATGCTGGGTTTGCTGTAAATCTGACGTAGAGTCAATCAGCTTTTATACCAAAGAGTTTTGATTCAATGAACTCATAGATGGTTCCAGATTGAAAACACTTGGAGGAATGATCAGCTGCCTCCATTGTTCTCACATCTGCAGCAGCGGCAGTAAGGCAGCTGCTGCAGATGTGAGAAGCCACATGACTGCTGCGTCGGCGGCTGCAATGAAAGCCGTCACATGAATAAACCGAAGTGTGGGACAATGTTTGACCCCATGATGGCACTCGATGAAACGTCTGGGGTCCCTGAAGTCCAACAGGCCAGTGATGTCTGATCAAACTGTCATCATCTATCCATCAGTTGTCCAAACATTTCATTCTAACACACAAAGGTACACCATTGGTTTTCAAAGGATGGCGGCATGAATTCATGAGCTGGAAATTATTTGCCAATTAATACAACTTCCGTAAACACAACAATCTAACCCTTCCTTGAAGGTGAAGAGACCACTAAAGACTGAGGTCCCGTTTACAAGATGTTCCATGTTTCAACACCTGAACCGTCAAAATGAAGCAGTGTTTCCACGGCAGCAGCAGACACCCTGACAACCATGTAGTTGGTCTGCCGGGCCACAGGAGGACACTGTTGCTTGTTTTTGTAATGGAACCACACAGACTTGTGTGCAGAGAACAAAACACTATAAATGTGAAGAGAATGTAGAGAACCTGACATCCTAGAGGACTGATGATACGCCGGTTGCTATCAGGGGAGAGTCTCAACTATAAAACTACTGATGTGGACGATAAAACTAGAATGGGACCGCGAGTCAAACAACTACGGGTCTGCCATGTTTGTTTACAGGCAGATGAGCAGGAGGAACTATTTTCAACAGGAAGGGAGGGAGGATGGGAATGGGCAGTAAGAGCGCTCTGTGGCCTCCGTCAGTCTCTGGAGAAGGGAATTGCCACCATCAAAGACTCTTTCCGTGTGTGTGTGTGTGTGTGTGTGTGTGTGTGTTTGTGTAAAGCCACCCTCAGGAGGCGGGGCTTAGTACGATGTCACCAATGACTGATCAACACCAGTGACAGTCACTTCTGATCTTTTCTGCTGTTTCTAGCACTTGTTGAGGTGAACTCAACAAGTGCTGATTATTAACTCTTTATTTTTAAATTCACACAAACAGAAATGTGTTCAGAATTTATCAAACGTTTTCAGGTTTGTTAATGTTTATAAATGTTCAGATATGCTCATATTTATTGACTGAAAATCTAAAAGCTTAAAAGAGCCGAGTTTTTTGCACTTCTATTTCTTTTAGGTTTCTTTCAAAGTATTCTGAAATACTTTGAAAAGATGGATTGATGTGTTGTTTGAAAAAATACCAATTATATACAGTATATACCCGATATAAATGTTGACAGATCCGCTGACGTTGCTCGGGGTAAGTTTGGCATAAATGTAGTTGGCTGGGAATCCTTTTTGCATGTTGGTTTCATTGGTTTCCACCTGCAGTGTAAAAACACCTTTGTGGTTAGTTTTTCACTGGAAAATCGCCTGTAAGTATGAATGCGAAAGTGTGTGACTCCATTTTTGCAGTGTGATGTCCTGGAGACACGAGCTACTGAAATGTTGTACAAGATGTGTGGATGTTTTGTTCAGTGAGGGAATCGTCATAACGGGACACCCTTTTCAGGCTCTTCAGCAGCTCAATATGAAGGGAAAGTGAAGCTCCAGATGAGCCTTACAGGTGCTGGGACTCTTGATGGGACTCTTGATGGGACAGGTGCTGGGACTCTTGAGGGGACAGGTGATGGGACTCTTGATGGGACAGGTGCTGGGACTCTTGATGGGACTCTTGATGGGACTCTTGATGGGACAGGTGATGGAACTCTTGATGGGACAGGTGCTGGGACTCTTGATGGGACTCTTGATGGGACTCTTGATGGGACTCTTGATGGGACAGGTGATGGAACTCTTGATGGGACAGGTCCTGGGACTCTTGAGGGGACAGGTGATGGGACTCTTGATGGGACAGGTGCTGGGACTCTTGATGGGACAGGTGATGGGACTCTTGATGGGACAGGTGCTGGGACTCTTGAGGGGACAGGTGATGGGACTCTTGAGGGGACAGGTGATGGGACAGGTGATGGGACTCTTGAGGGGACAGGTGATGGGACTCTTGATGGGACAGGTGCTGGGACTCTTGAGGGGACAGGTGATGGGACTCTTGATGGGACAGGTGATGGGACCGTGGGGGGACTTGATGTGACTTGATCCCACTGTTTTTAACCAATGATTTTCATCCATCCATCCAGTATCTTCCTCTTATCCAGGCCGGGTCCTGGAGGCAGCAGTCTTCCAGAGTTCCCCAGACTTCCCTCACCCCAGACTCTTCCTCCAGCTCTTCTGGTGGCACCCCAAGGAGTTCCCAGGCCATAGAGAGACATAGTCCCTCCAGGGTAAATGGTAAATGGTAAATGGTCTGGATTTTATATAGCGCCTTCTAACCACACTGAGTGCAGTCCCAAAGCGCTTTACATATCAGCTCACTCACCCATTCACGCTCACATTCACACACCAATGGGACAGAGCTGCCATGCAAGGCGCTAATGAACCACTGGGAGCAATTTAGGGTTCAGTGTCTTGCCCAAGGACACTTCGACACATAGACCGGTGTAGACTGGGATCGAACCTCCGACCTCTCACTCCGAAAGACGACCACTCTACCACCTGAGCCACGGTCGTCCTAGGTCTCCCCCGAGGCCTCCAGCCAGAGGGACATAGTCCCTCCAGGTGTCCTGGGTCTGTCCTGAGACCTCCTACCAGAGAGACATAGTCCCTCCAGGTGTCCTGGGTCTCTCCCGAGGCCTCCTACCAGAGGGACATAGTCCCTCCAGGTGTCCTGGGTCTCCCCCGAGGCCTCCTACCAGAGAGACATAGTCCCTCCAGGTGTCCTGGGTCTCCCCCGAGGCCTCCTACCAGAGGGACATAGTCCCTCCAGGTGTCCTGGGTCTCTCCCGAGGCCTCCTACCAGAGGGACATAGTCCCTCCAGGTGTCCTGGTTCTCCCCCGAGGCCTCCTACCAGAGAGACATAGTCCCTCCAGGTGTCCTGGGTCTCCCCCGAGGCCTCCTACCAGAGAGACATAGTCCCTCCAGGTGTCCTGGGTCTCCCCCGAGGCCTCCTACCCAATGATTTGATGGATGGATTTTACTTGGACCACGTTTACACGTACCTAGGTATTTGGAAAAAATTTATAATTCATCTATTAATAAACGACCGTCACCCGAGGACGACGCCACGTTATATCGTTCACATCGCTTTTAACATTTCTCACACGTGTTCTGGATTGTTGCAGAACAAAGTATGCTACAATAGTAATGGTACGATAGTAAAATAGTGATACTACAATAGCTACAATAGCAATGCTAAAATAGCAATGCTACAATTTCAATGCTACAATAGTAATACTACAATAGTAATACTACAATAGTAATGCTACAATAGCAATGCTACAATAGCAATGCTACAATACCAATGCTACAATAGTAATACTACAATAGTAATACTTCAATAGTAATACTACAATAGTATTACTGCAATAGTAATGCTACAATAGCAATGCTACACTACCAATGCTACAATAGTAATACTACAATAGTAATACTTCAATAGTAGTACTACAATAGTATTACTGCAATAGTAATGCTATAACAGTAATGCCACAATAGTAATACCACAATAGTAATGCTACAATAGCAATGCTACAATAGCAATGCTACAATAGTAATGCTACAATAGTAATACTACAATAGCAATGCTACAGTAGTAATGCTACAATAGTAATGCTACAATAGTACAATAGTAATGTGTCACATAGTCACATAGAGTAGAATAAATCACAAAAACAACGTGTAATTTGTGCAGTACTCTATCTACTGATGTCAATTGACACTACAATGTTCTTTCTGGTGTGTATTACTCAAATATACTAATTCAATTGCATCCAACCGATAACTAGTAAAGGTAAAACAAACAAAAAAAGAACAACTCGCGAAGGTAGCAGGTTTCGTCATCAGAAATTCAAAATTCTAATTCTTTACATTTGTCACGTTCAGTCAATCCCAAACACATTCGTACACATATATTACAGAACCAGCAGACTGTCCTCGGGTCAGTCCAGAACTGGATCACTTTAGTGGCATAAAGCAGTTCAGTGATGACGCCACAAGTCATTCAACACGGTGAACGTTTCTCAACTGCTGTGACAACAAGTCAGCTTGTGTTGTCGGTTGAATCTGTTTCATCTTGAAATGTGATTTAAACTAAACTGGATGTGTGTTTGGGTAAGTTCTCTCACTTGACAAGAAACAATTAAGCTTCGCATTAACTTAATTCATTATTCAGTGAGCTGATAATCAACGGCTTGAACCCGCAGACCACCGGTGGTGTTCTTAAACCGAGTCAGCCAAGATCTTTCCTTCCCAGTTAGGAAACTGTGTTGCTCCGTTTCAGGGTGTGTGATGGACTCCCTCAGGTCCTCATTAGTATTGTTTACTACTGAACCCAAAGGGGCTCGTGCCGTCTTCTAATCATGGATTTTACAGCACCTTCTACACTCTGGCCCCATTTTCCCACACATCTGTGATCTCATGAAGAAACATTTCAGTTCAACATTCTGCAGCAAACATGTTCTGTATGAGAAACACGCCAGTCGGTAGGAGCTGAAACAGACAGTCAGAGTGCCACACTCAGGTCTCCCAATTATCCACCGTCAAATTTACCTGTAAAACAGAAGAGCAGCGTGTACATTAGAACTTTCCTGTTAGTGTCTATCATCCATGACGATCAATTACTTTCAGCATGCAAGCTTTACAAACAAGTTCAAGGTACAGCAACCAAAATATTGAGCACCGCATACGATTTCATGGAACGAGATCAATAACCTTGTTATTATGCCATGAGGCCTGACAGCCTGAAGTAAACCCACCACAGCTGAGCGGCTTCCAGAGCCCACACACACACACACACACACACACACACACACACACACACACACACACACACACACACACACACACACACACACACACACACACACACACACACACACACACAGTAGTTCTGGAGTCTATAGATGTTTGTGTTTCTCAACGTCTCCATGTCCAGGTTACCATTGAAATTCACCCACTTGTTTGGAAGTCATCTGCAATAATGAATGTGAAAAAGTCATGATGGCTATTTGCAGTTCTGTGCCGAGTCAGCGGTTGTTGGTGTGATTCACTTTCCCAAAGATAGAGTCCAGTGGTCAAATGGCCCTTTGGAGAATCTCAATGAGGAGCGTACTACAAGACAGAGTCCATAATGATGGAGGACAAACACCAGAGACCTTTTCTTACTTTAGAATCGGGTCGTCCACAGCTTGTCGGTTCACCTAAACCAGATGTTTCTGGCCTGTCGTCCACACCAGGAACCCGGTTCACCTAACCCAGATGTTTCTGGCCTGTCGTCCACACCAGGAACCTGGTTCACCTAACCTAGATGTTTCTGGCCTGTCGTCCACACCAGGAACCCGGTTCACCTAACCCAGATGTTTCTGGCCTGTCGTCCACACCAGGAACCAGGTTCACCTAAACCAGATGTTTCTGGCCTGTCGTCCACACCAGGAACCTGGTTCACCTAAACCAGATGTTTCTGGCCTGTCGTCCACACCAGGAACCTGGTTCACCTAAACCAGATGTTTCTGGCCTGTCGTCCACACCAGGAACCTGGTTCACCTAACCCAGATGTTTCTGGCCTGTCGTCCACACCAGGAACCCGGTTCACCTAACCCAGATGTTTCTGGCCTGTCGTCCACACCAGGAACCTGGTTCACCTAAACCAGATGTTTCTGGCCTGTCGTCCACACCAGGAACCTGGTTCACCTAAACCAGATGTTTCTGGCCTGTCGTCCACACCAGGAACCTGGTTCACCTAAACCAGATGTTTCTGGCCTGTCGTCCACACCAGGAACCTGGTTCACCTAAACCAGATGTTTCTGGCCTGTCGTCCACACCAGGAACCTGGTTCACCTAACCCAGATGTTTCTGGCCTGTCGTCCACACCAGGAACCTGGTTCACCTAACCCAGATGTTTCTGGCCTGTCGTCCACACCAGGAACCTGGTTCACCTAACCCAGATGTTTCTGGCCTGTCGTCCACACCAGGAACCTGGTTCACCTAAACCAGGAACCCGGTTAACCTAAACCAGATGTTTCTGGCCTGTCGTTCACACCAGGAACCTGGTTCACCTGCACCAGGAACCCGGTTCACCTAACCCAGATGTTTCTGGCCTGTCGTCCACACCAGGAACCTGGTTCATCTAAACCAGATGTTTCTGGCCTGTCGTCCACACCAGGAACCTGGTTCACCTAACCCAGATGTTTCTGGCCTGTCGTTCACACCAGGAACCTGGTTCACCTGCACCAGGAACCCGGTTCACCTAACCCAGATGTTTCTGGCCTGTCGTCCACACCAGGAACCTGGTTCACCTAAATCAGATGTTTCTGGCCTGTCGTCCACACCAGGAACCCGGTTCACCTAAACCAGATGTTTCTAGCCTGTCGTCCACACCAGGAACCTGGTTCACCTAAACCAGATGTTTCTAGCCTGTCGTCCACACCAGGAACCCGGTTCACCTAAACCAGATGTTTCTGGCCTGTCGTTCACACCAGGAACCTGGTTCACCTGCACCAGGAACCCGGTTCACCTAACCCAGATGTTTCTGGCCTGTTGTCCACACCAGGAACCCGGTTCACCTAAACCAGATGTTTCTAGCCTGTCGTCCACACCAGGAACCTGGTTCACCTAAACCAGATGTTTCTAGCCTGTCGTCCACACCAGGAACCCGGTTCACCTAAACCAGATGTTTCTGGCCTGTCGTTCACACCAGGAACCTGGTTCACCTGCACCAGGAACCCGGTTCACCTAACCCAGATGTTTCTGGCCTGTCGTCCACACCAGGAACCAGGTTCACCTAAACCAGATGTTTCTGGCCTGTCGTCCACACCAGGAACCCGGTTCACCTAAACCAGATGTTTCTGGCCTGTCGTCCACACCAGGAACCTGGTTCACCTAAACCAGGAACCCGGTTCACCTAAACCAGATGTTTCTGGCCTGTCGTGAACATCTGGTTCACCTAAACCAGATGTTTCTGGCCTGTCGTCCACACCAGGAACATCTGGTTCACCTGAACCAGATGTTCCTGGCCTGTCGTCCACACCAGGAACCTGGTTCACCTAAACCAGGAACCCGGTTCACCTAAACCAGATGTTTCTGGCCTGTCGTGAACATCTGGTTCACCTGAACCAGATGTTCCTGGCCTGTCGTCCACACGAGGCGGTTTTAAAAGCATGAAAACAGGTTTTTTTTAAACACGAGTCCCAGAGTGGGGAGTGTGGACAGCAATGACAATCATCTGAGGAAACATTTGGATGAGGGCTGCAACTAATGATTATTTTAATAATCGATTCATCGGTTGGTTATTTTTCAATTAATTGAGGAAGAAACATCGATGAATCGAAGAAAAAAAAAACATTTAAAATTGTAGGACCAGTTGATACAGAATAAACCAAACAGCAAATACGTTATGATTATTTAAAAGCACACAAGTGAACAAATACAAATATGTATACTATATCTATATCTACATAAATCTATATCTATATCTATGTCTATCTATATATACATATATCTATATCTATCTATCTATATTTATATATATATATAGATATATATAATGTAGACATTTGAAACTTTATGGAGAAAAAATATAGTTTTGGCTCTTCGGAGGCTTTTAACACTTCCAATGTTGTGATTTTTTCTTTACATGTGTTAAAGAAAACCAGAATAACATATTTTCAAGAAGACACAGTAATCAGAGATTACCCAATGATTTGACCATATTGTGACCAAAGCTTGGCAGACGTCTTCACAGCAGTGTGACATGACAGGAGTTCTGAGCCTCTGGATGTTGATTAGATTTGAAGTTGTGATTGTTCAGACGGGGAGACGGAGGATCTCCTCACAGTAGTCCAGTAGCTCTGGAACACCAGCAGTCGGTGGAACAGGTTGAGTATTGGAGCGCAGAGGGGCGGAGCCTAGTGCAGAGGGGTGGAGCCTAGTGCAGAGGGGCGGGGCCTAGCGAACAGGGTCTTAACATCACGTGTCCTCTGGTACATGAAGGTTCCACTTCCTCTTAACAGCAGAGAACATCAAACCAACCAGAGGCTCCATCTGGTCCCACCAAGCAAGGAGCTGATTGACCATTTATACTGCTTTTACTTTACACTTCATTGTGTTTTAATGCACCACAACGTTTCATTGAAATGGACTTTATGTTGACATTGTCATCATTTTCAGTACGAAGTGTTTGATCTTGATCAAATATAGACAGTTTCATTACAAACACTGTGACCACAGAGAAAGAGAAACTTTGAAGTTTGAAGTTGAATTTAGAGGTTATTATAGCAATATTTGACCAGTCTGGTCACTCAGGATGAAACTGGACTGTATGTGGTCCCTGAAGTACTTTAAATATTATTTAATCATTATTCTGTATACATCTTATATACATGTGTATTTGTTGATATATTATATACATATATACATCTTTGTATTGGTTCAGTTATGTGCTTTTAAATAACCATAACATATTTGATGTTTGGTTCGTTCGACATCAACTGGTCCTCCAGTTTGTCCAAAGAGAGGACACCTGTCTTCAGGGGACACTTGGCCTTGGATAATCGGGTGTCCCTACATCACAGGTTCTACTGTATATTGTTACTCTGTCACTTTAAATGACACATGCATTGTGGGAAATACAGTCGTAGCATGATTTGGTTTGGGGAAATATAGTTTGTTGATGTTTTGCTTCACTCTCGTGTGAAGAGGAATAAGCAGCCACAATTCTGCCACACCGACGTCTTCCTTTCTCCTCCATCCAGCTGCACATCAGAATCAGACAGACAGCTTTAGTTACCAGCAGACACGAGCCACAAGTTAGTGAGGGAAACTCCATAAAAAGCCAGAATTCTCAACTACAGTTTTGACGATTACATGGAAGAAGGTACGAATATAGCCTCATCTTATGTTCTTTCAAATTATGTAATAAAATCGTGGGATCACCAAATTAGATAATAATGAAGGCAGTTGACCTGGATGTGGAATATGTGTCATTTCCCTGTGTTGATCCTTGGCGGACGTCAGAAAGGCCTCATTGCTCTTATTTATTTGATGTTATACTTTGAAGATGGAGGAGATGCTATATAAAATCTTTATTGCAGACACACAAAACGAGAACACACAAGTACATGGGGAAATGAGAAAAAATAGACAAATACATAAAAAGTAATGAAAGATACAACATATGTGTCTAGAAAAATAATTCAAAAAGTTACAATTTTTTGAATTATTTATACATCTCTTTAAAAATGGCGCAGTATATTAAAATAGAAGAAGAAAAGAAAAGCCTCTGAGCAATTGAGTCTCGTTCGTATTCCAAAACAAACTCTCACGTGTCTGATGGATTTCCCTCCCAAGCCGCAGCTGAGCGCACAACAATGGGAGCTGTTATTTCCGAAAGCCAGTGAATGCGGCACGGCGGGAGCCCGAGACTCCTCCCCTCCCCGAGCGAGTGCCCGCCGCTGAGGGCGCGCGCACGGGAGGTGGCGGGGGGTTGTGCTCGCTGCTGCTCTCTCTGCTCTCTGACCCCAGTGGCAGCTCCGACTCACTGCACCCCGGCTCCCCCTCCGTCACACCGCCCGCGCGCTCTCTCTCTCTCTCTCCCCCCCTCTCCCTCTCTCTCTCTCCCCCCGCTGTCTGTCAGTGCCTCTCGCCCTCCGCTCCGTCTCTCTACCCCCGCGCTCTGCCGCCTTGTCTGGTTTCTTTCCACAGGAGCCAGCCGAGGTCCCCGCCGGGTCGAAGGTTCTTGCCCTGCCCGCCCAGACTGCCGCAACCTCCCGGACGAACGTAGGAGCCTTCCCCCGCTCTCTCCGGTCGCTTGCCGCCGCCGCATGGACCCGCGTCCCTCCTCCTCCTCCTCCACCACCTCCTCCTCCGCCGCCGCCGCCGCGTAGAGGGCGACCCCGACCCGACACTCTTTTCTCCGGCCAGCTTCTTCTGTTCCCCGCACAGAAAGCCCCACACGACGAAGGTAGAGAACCTTTCCGCTTCGCCCGGAGGAGGAGGGAGCGCGGGGGGGGGGGGGGGGGGGGGGAGGAGGAACATTCCTCACACAAAGCCGACGGTAAAAGGTGGCTTGTCATTTTACGAGGAAGAGCAAGAGGTTAGCGCGGCGGAGCCGTGACACCGACCCCCCCCCGACCCCCCCGGTTTATTTCTTTAACCTCCCATTATCGACGGAGCAGAGTTCAGCCTCCTGCACGGACCTTTTCTCGTCTTGCGCGCGGATCTGCGAACACGCGCCGTTGTATATTCCCGGTATTATCAGAAAGGGTCCATTTAGTCCTCCTCTTCCTCTTCCTCTTCCTCTTCCTCCTCTTCTTCCTCCTCCTCCTCCTCCTCTTCCTCCTCTTCCTCCTCACCGGGACTGATTCCACTTGTGAACTTAGCTTTTTATGCTGCGTGCAGCGCGCGCTGTGCGTCCCGCGACTGCACTGACAACGTGTGTGTGTGCGCGCGTGTGTCTGCGCGCGCGCAGACTCCATGCAGATCTACTGCATGCACTATGATAATAATGATATAATAATTTAAAAGAATTATAGATATAAATTATAATTTAAAACCTGCCATGGCAAGTTTTAGCAGGCTAAGCTAGAGAGCTAGTTGCTGCTGCCGCCACTGTATCGCCATAAGGTAGACACAGTTTGCACACACACACACACACACACACACACACACACACATTTATTTTCTGGCCTACATTTGCACAGAGACGTCAGTTTCGTCGGAGTGGCAGCATGGGGTGCAGGTTCGGTTGAAGAGGCTGCAGGACGTGTGAGCCTCAGTGAGGAGACCTGGTGACTCCAGAGCTACACGGATGAAGTGTATTCTTACCTTTTGGGGGGGGGGGGGGATGCAAAATACTTGACTATATTTGTATTTTTAGATTGCACACTTCTTTTTTTCTTTTTCCTGAGGTGGCATACATTTTGGACTTAATTCATTGCTCACATCGTAGGACAGCGTGCAGCTGGCCCAGAAAACATAAATCATTGCTTTTGTGAAAATAGGACAGTTTTTTCCCCTTTTAAATTAGGGGGCTTGTTTGCTTTTAAGATATTCACAGTATCCTATTTTTAAAAAAAATCACCAGCACATCTTAGGAGTTAACCACCAAGTGAACTTCAAATCTGTTGAGTTTCTTCAAAAAAGAAAAGATGACTGACTTGTTAAATCCAGGTCAATATTTCATCTTTAATTAATAATTTCCTGCCTTTCCCTGTGCTCAGTGGCTGCATCAGGAGGTCTGCTGGTATAAAAGGAGCATCCAGCCCACAGTGGCCACTTCAGCAGCATTGAGGGAGGTCAGACGGGGAGGAGAGGCACATCCAGACCCGGTGAGTGAGCTCCACGTCCAGCAGCGCTTTCTCTACATGACACAGTCTCACTTTCTCTACGTCATCTAGATATTCTAACGTTCTCTACATCGTTACATATTCTAACTTTCTCTACGTCATTACATATTCTAACTCAGCCAATGTTGGACAGACATTCAACATTAAGAGAGCAGGTTAATTGCTACTGGTTAATTTAAGAATTGTACCGACGGGCCTGAAATAACAAAAGCAGGATTATTCCTCAGAAAGCTTCTTTTTCATGCATGCATACATTGTGAAGACGCTTTCTTAAAGCTGTGCAGGGACTCATAAAAGCCTGCGGTTATTCTGCCTGGAGCCTTTCAGGGTTTGTTTTTTTTAAAACGTCTCCACATGGTTGATGCCTTCAAGAGCCTGCCTGCACTCATTTGAATATATTTGTTTATTTCTGATTTGCATCGGCTGTAAAAGGAAAAAAGTTTCCTCCAGATTTTAGATTAGCATCTGAACAGCCTGTCGTGTGCAAACTTTTAATAAGTTGTTTTTTAATCTTTCAAACTCATGCCATCTTGTTTTTGAAAGGGAGAATAAAACTGATAATTATCTCTTTTTTTGCCTGGCGTCATTAGTGCGATTAGGAATTGATGAACTATTTGATGTTTTTGGAATTTGTTTCCTCTGGAAAAGAAAAAAAAAACCAGATTGCAGTCTTTAAAACTGATTAATATATGTGTAATTATAGACTGCAGCCACTTTCTTTGTGCTTTGTCTGCGTCTTTTCACTTTACCAGACTCGTGACGATGTTCTGAACTCTTTTAGAACAGTTTACGGCGATTTGGCCAGGTTTTTCATTTTCATGATTGGCTGCTTGCATTTGCTGATGTGTGTGTGTGTGTGTGTGTGTGTGTGTGCGGTGTGCAGTGGGATCGTTGGGCCGGGTTGCTGCAGTGGGAGACTTTTCCTGGGCTTCCTGAGCGGCTGTGGAGGATGACCGCTGCACGGCTCGCTGCTGAATCCCGGTGAACGAACGGCGTCTCATGTCCAAACGGCGGGAGGATGGCTCATGGCAAAGTGACCATCACGGTGGACGAGTACAGCTCCAACCCCACGCAGGCCTTCACACACTATAACATCAACCAGAGCCGCTTCCAGCCTCCACACGTCCACATGTAAGTACCCATTCATCCTTCCGCTGGCCACAAACGGAAGAATGGGAATTTAGAAAAATTCTGCTTGTTTTCATGGTCTTGCATAATATTTTTCAAGAGCCGTGGCCTTTAAAAAAAAAAAAAAAAAAGCAGAAGCACACTGATTTAGTGCTTGAATGTGGTTGATGTCACTCTGGTGGTGTGCAGTTTCTGGCCTGCATGGATCTTTAAACACGTTGTGTAAAGAGCTCGAGATATGCAGTCATGCTGAGGTGCAACAGGAAGCCAATCAGCTGCCTGTTTGATGAGGCGTCTCTGTTTATCCTTTGATTTAATTGGCTGGTGCTGAAGACACTGTACGGTGGCCAGGAAGGACAGACTGTTGAGGACAGGAAGAACATGCAGTGAACTGTTGTCACACGTCCACAATTGAAAGTTGTGACAGTGGTGAACAGGAGTGTGTGGCAGGCGCACACACAGCTTCTCTGCCGTTGGTGTTTCCCTCCGCGTGGAGCGGCCGGCGGCCCGGTCGCACCGCCACACTGTTATGGCTGCGCCGCGGTGTGGCTGCGGTGCAGGAACGCTGTGTCGCCTTACAGCGCTCTCTTCTTTTATTTATCACACCACTTACTTACTGTTGCTCTTGTCTCATGTGGTTCTGCTCTGCCTCTCATTAGTGGGTCAGGGCGCTGTGACCCACACACACACACACACACACACACACACACACACACACACACACACACACACACACACTGTGGACAAATATTCATGTAGAGCAGCAGCAGCTCACTTGTGGTCAGCCGTGTGTATGTGTGAGCTGAACTTCATTGATTCAGTAATGTTGATTGTTCTAAAGAAACGTCGCAGGAAGTCCCACAGGTTTATATGTAAGGTGCAAAACGCAAGTTTAGACGAATAAAACCAGAGGCTACATTATTGAGGTATGAAGCATGTTGATGCTAATTTTCAGGTTCTATAAAGTCAAACAGACATAATCCCATGAAAAGAATCTCCCGTGCTTGTGTCCGGGGGAAATTCTACATTAAACAGGTGCCTTGTAATTGTTGCTCTCAGACGCTTTGGGAGTTAGATAAATTATAGTCGGCAATTTCCCAGGGAGAAAAAGATTGGCTGTGACGATATAGTAAAACTCAGAACTTACTTTCCGAGTTTTAAACTAATACAGGTCATTGTTTAATACCAGAACTTTAAATCAAATTCTCTCCTTGGATTGAAATGAATAGATAAATATTCGACTAGGACATTTTAATTGTTGGATGCTTTTGAAGGACACATAGGTTCTAGCAATAGAACACATAAATAGTATATAAAGCACTGAAAACCAGATAAAATAGAGGAACATCAGTGTATATTTATGGTATATTATGGTACACGCAAAGGCCAGACAAAGCCAGAGAACAGATATAACTTAGTAATTGTATAAAGCAGAAAATATAATAGTGATGGTATCTTTGTGTATATAGTACCCTAAGGTTTGTCCTCATTCACTTGCTGTTGTTGTATTTTCTTAATTATCTATTTGCATTTCACATGCTGACAGCCGGCGATGAGAACTGGAAGGACAGGAAATAGAGTCGCATTTACTGAAGTCGCGGAGAGTTTAGGAAGAACAAAGAGCAAATCAGCCGGAGAAGAACATTTAGCAGTATGAATGGAATCCAGACATTCCACACCGAATATAATATGTTTGATCACTTTACCCGTTAAAACAAAAATAGAGCAAGCATTTAATAAAGAGGAGTTTTTGTTTGCATGGCAGCTTGTTTGTGAGCAGAGGAGTTAAATCACCCCTGGGGCAGGAATGAATGGTCTTCTAAGTAAGGCAGCGTGGTTGAACCGGCGTGTAAAGACGGGGAGGAGGAGGTGCAGTTGTTGGGTTTGGAACATGATGCACACATAAACACGGCATCGGTAAAAAACACAATTTGATGTGAAATGAGATTGAAATGACAGAAGAGACACTTTGGTCATTGTGACGGCCACAAAAAGCTGGAGCTCAATTTGACAGCTACCACACACACACACACACACACACACACACACACACACACACACACACACACACACACACACACACACACACACACAAATATATATATATTTTTTTTTTCTTTTCCTGTAATTTAAATATATATATCTATATATAATATTTTTCCGTGTTTTTCTGTCATTTACATATATACACACACACACACACACACACACACACATGATTTAAGAACCAAATTGTATGGTACGCTTGATATTTATTTTTATGAAGTTGCTCAGTATTTGTAATGTTTTTTTTTTTGCTGGTGTGTTATTTACCGGCATGTATAAAGGAGTCATAAAGATAAGCCTATATATATATATATATATATATGTGTGTGTGTGCGTGTATATATATGTATGTATATATATATGTATATATATATATGTATATATATGTGTGTGTGTGTATATTTGTGTGTATATATGTGTGTGTGTGTATATATGTATATATATATGTGTGTGTGTGTGTATATATGTGTGTGTGTGTATATATGTATATGTATATATGTGTGTGTGTGTATATTTGTGTGTATATATATGTGTGTGTGTGTGTGTATATATGTATATGTATATATGTGTGTGTGTGTATATTTGTGTGTGTGTGTATATATATCTATGTATATATATATATATGTATGTGTGTGTGTGTGTGTGTGTGTGTGTGTGTGTGTGTGTGTGTGTGTGTGTGTGTGTGTGTGTGTATATACATATATCAGAAGTGTTGAAACTATGGGCATCCTGCGTATTCTGGAATGGTGGTTCTCAGAGGAGGTAAGGTTTGAACACCTCTGATATATAACATGACTAGTGCCCCTTTGACAAAGTTTGCATGTTTGTTTTCCTGCATCTGAGACGGGACCAACTTTTATTCCCCCTCCAGTTTTGAACAAGATGGTAATAATAATTGCTGATGGCTGCAGTACGGTAAAACAAAGCACGACGCACAACATGGGCACATGAAGCCGTGAGGCTCTGAGCTCAGAGAACGTCCTGCAGCACGACTCAGTGCACATCTACAGTTCTTCAGTCTGTTGTAGCACACAGTGTGAGCTGTTCCGTGTGGCCCACTGTTATGCACCAGACAATATCTGGCGAAAGAATCCAAATAATATATGTATGTATAAAATATTGTTTCTGATTTGTGTGATTCTGAGTTTAAATTCTGTGAAAATATATTTCTTTTCAGACATTTCTTTCTAACTATCCCTGAGAATTAATTTCAGCAAAGACATTGTAGAGCTGAAAAGGTGAGAGCTTATATGTTTAATGTCGTCAGTGTCCAGGACGAGCAGACGGTCCAGACTGAAGGTTTCAAGGGTTGAGAGGTGTTCCTCCGTTCAACGCAGAGCAGCTGCATCGCTTCAGTTTGAGGAGCAGCGGCATCTGGCAACCCACTCTGTTTTTGTTTGTGTGTACGTGAAGCCCTTCAGCGTCCCTCGCCGCTGTGTGGTGATCCTATTCATGTGTCTGGGTTATCAGGGCCAGGTAGGACTCGCACACCGCTCCACTGTGAGCCTTCCTCCTGCTGCCGGGGCCGCCGGGGTGTGTGTGTGTGTGTGTGTGTGTGTGTGTGTGTGTGTGTGTGTGTGTGTGTGTGTGTTGTGTCAGTGGGTTTTAATGGCTGACAAGAGACTGATAATTCAGGCCAAAGGCTTGAGTGAATGAAGGTGAACATGTGCCGGGCGGCGCAGCGTTCACCACAGCGTTCACTGTTCACTGCAGTTCACCACGGCGTTCACTGTTCACTGCACTTCACCACGGCGCTCACTGTTCACTGCAGTTCACCACGGCGCTCACTGTTCACTGCAGTTCACCACGGCGCTCACTGTTCACTGCAGTTCACCACGGCGCTCACTGTTCACTGCAGTTCACCACGGCGTTCACTGTTCACTGCAGTTCACCACGGCGTTCACTGTTCACTGCACTTCACCACGGCGCTCACTGTTCACTGCAGTTCACCACGGCGCTCACTGTTCACTGCACTTCACCACGGCGCTCACTGTTCACTGCAGTTCACCACGGCGCTCACTGTTCACTGCAGTTCACCACGGCGTTCACTGTTCACTGCAGTTCACCACGGCGTTCACTGTTCACTGCACTTCACCACGGCGCTCACTGTTCACTGCAGTTCACCACGGCGCTCACTGTTCACTGCACTTCACCACGGCGTTCACTGTTCACTGCAGTTCACCACGGCGCTCACTGTTCACTGCAGTTCACCACGGCGCTCACTGTTCACTGCACTTCACCACGGCGTTCACTGTTCACTGCAGTTCACCACGGCGTTCACTGTTCACTGCAGTTCACCACGGCGTTCACTGTTCACTGCAGTTCACCACGGCGCTCACTGTTCACTGCAGTTCACCACGGCGCTCACTGTTCACTGCAGTTCACCACGGCGTTCACTGTTCACTGCAGTTCACCACGGCGTTCACTGTTCACTGCAGTTCACCACGGCGTTCACTGTTCACTGCAGTTCACCACGGCGCTCACTGTTCACTGCAGTTCACCACGGCGTTCACTGTTCACTGCAGTTCACCACGGCGTTCACTGTTCACTGCAGTTCACCACGGCGCTCACTGTTCACTGCAGTTCACCACGGCGCTCACTGTTCACTGCAGTTCACCACGGCGCTCACTGTTCACTGCAGTTCACCACGGCGCTCACTGTTCACTGCAGTTCACCACAACGGACCGCGGCGTTCACCACAGTTTGAGGTGTGAAGAGGCTTCAAGACAAATAATACAAGGAGTACAAACAAGATTGTGTGTCTTTTAAAAGGGCGGCCTGCTCAAGGTTACACATGCTGTGGAGATTCACTGTTTTGTTTTGGGGATTCATTATTCTTTCATGCTGGTTTGATCGGTATTGGCAGGTTTTTATTTTCCTTTCCTCGGCACGGCTCATCTCAGACTTTTCTATTTGCAGCCGACCACGAGCAGAGTTCAGTCTGCGAAACCTCACATTTAAGAAGCCCAACAGAGCAACGAGCAACGTGAAGGGGGAACAACAGCAGACCAGTTTGATGATCGTCAGTGGAAAACCCTGAAGTCATTCAGGATTAGATTGAGCAGACCATCATATGTTACCGGGGGATGGTTTGGTTTGGTTTAGTTTAGTTTAAGTGTGGGTGATGTCTGTGGGACTTTTCTTTCATTTGATGACATTTCCAAATGTGAACAACGCTGAAGCAGATATTTAAACAACACAACTGGATCCCAGAACTGCGCCAGCAATGCTAATAGCGTAGCATTTGCTTAAAAGCCATGAGAGTTTTAAAAACATAATGATGATAATAAGGATTTTATCTATATGGCATTATTAACAACAGTTGTTACACAAAGTGCTTTACAGTAAAAACACAAACAAAACAGTAACCTGCTCGTTAATCTCTGCAGAGTCCAGCTTGAGCAGGAACTCTGTTGGAGGTAGGCTATCGGATTGCACTTTCAAAAAGCCATTTCATGTCTTTGTAATGGCTTTAGCAGCGAGTGCAGCAGCCAGTCAGTGTGTCGTTGAGTGTGTATGCTGCCGCTGAGGTGTGTATTTAGTGAGCCGCGTGTGTTCAACAGTCCCAGACGCTTCTCTTTCTCATTCTTCTATCTATATAGTTTGGTTAACCCATGTTGAGCAGTCTCACTGTTTTCTCCCCACATTTTTATTTTTTGCCAGCGGGAGTTTGTGGTAGGTGAAGCCCTACAGGGGGGCGGGGGGGGCTCTCAGCAGATATGTTTGGATAAATACATTAGGCTGTTTCCTGGCTTCCACAGAGCCTGCAGTGTTTTACCCTGTCATTCTTAAACTCAGCACCCTGACACACACACACACACACACACACACACACACACACACACACACACACACACACACACACACACACACACACACACACACACACACACACACACACACACACTGTGAGTGCTTATAGAATACGAGCTCTGTTCTGGCAGAGTGCAGGCTTGTTTAGATTTGAGAGATAATGATCCATCGTGCTCAGAGTTCCTCCCGCACTGCATCTGTGTTATTCAGACATGAAGAAAGTTGTTGCTTCTTTAAAAGCAACCGGGAGGGCGAAGGAGAGAGAGAAAGCTGCAGTGAGGGGGGGGGATGTTGCCCGCCTTTTGAAATATAAGCCCAGTTCTGATGTTTTTTCCACCAGACAGAATATTTAGATTTGTCAGATGGAGTATAGCAGCAGCTTTTGTGTGGCGTAGAAGGTATTGCTCTCTCTCTCTCTCTCTCTCTCTCTCTCTCACACACACACACACACACACACACACACACACACACACACACACACACACACACACACACACACACACACACACACACACACACACACACACACACACACACACACACACTAATGCTTTGGAATGCGGCCATGAAGTCCGAGTGGTCTTTCTCCAGCACATAGGACGTCTCCATCTTTGTAAGAGAGCGACAGACTCGGCCCCACCATGTTTGGGTCTGCTTGATTTTTCTATGCAGTCTGTGAGTGTGTGTGTGTGTGTGTGTGTGTGTGTGTGTGTGTGTGTGTGTGTGTGTGTGTTTTTCTTCCCCCTCGCCGTCGCTCTCGTCATCGTCGTCTTCTTCTCCAGAAATGAAACGCTCAGCAACTTGAAATGTATGCTTTGAGTTCAGACGCTAATGGCCTCCAATTCAATTTGAGCTCCATCTGTACAAGGCTGCTGTAAGGCCTCACACACACACACACACGCACACACACACACACACACACGCACACACACACACGAGAGCTCGGACTTAAAGGACACTTTATAAGTAAAGAACTTTAATTTCAGGATCAGAGACGTATTCAAATGTCTGACTGGAGACACTGAAGCTCAGGAAAAAGGTTTGCAGCAGATCCTTTTCCCAGTGTTTGGGTTTATATGGTTAAAGTGAACATACAGTTAATTTCTCTTGCACTTGGGGAAATATGGCATCTCTCTGAAATGAAAGTGTGCGAGCACTGCAAATGAATACAAGCTGAGCAATATGTTAAGTATAATAATTGGCATTCCTCAATCCTTTTCAGCCAGTGTTTAATCTATGTGTGTGTGTTTTTTTGCAACGTCAGTTTGACAAATGTTTGGTCTGCAGTCGGAGGACATCAGCATTTTAATAGGACAGTCACACAATTTGAAAATGAGCAAAACAAACCCAGTACGATTATTCTTATCATCAAAGTGTTTTAAAGACTTTAATGCAGACAACTAATTCCCACGTACTCATTCATAAGTATAATTGAGACAACGGCTCAGGCCTCTGTGGAGAAAAGAAAAGTTATTATTCAAAGCAGAGTAAAATGCCTGATGATGATTTCCTGTTTGTCGCCGGTTCATTTGTCGATCACGTGTGATTGGAGTTTGAATACATTTTCTGTCATTTCTATTTGAAAAATATGAAATTCAACCCCCCAAAAAAAATTCCGAGTTTAGATTGATCCTTTAAAAATGCTCATGTTGCAAAATAGGCCGGTGGGTTATAAATCCACAGGCCTATAGCAGCCTGAACATGAAGGAAAATGAATTAATTTGAGTGTAACAGGTCAACATCTTGCTGTTCTAATGTACGTTTAGTGGTGTGATATCATGTGTATTTTTAATGCTCATGTCCGAACTTCTGACTGGATGAAAAAATTAGTCCTTCAGTGTTTCAACTGACTGCATGAAACACGAGTTCAAAACGTGTTCAAACCAGACCGGCTGGTCGGGGATTGCTGTGTATACGTAATATACATGTCAGGTTTTTATTATTAAAAAAAGATTGTGAATGCATGATAGAGTTACAAGAGTGAAGTGTGCTTTAACTCAATTCATAAACACAGTTGAACTTTAGTTCTTTTTGCCTGTGCTCTCATAGATTCTGTGGAATTAAAACGTAGAAGGACTGACAAATAATTATTCTAGTGATTGAATAACCTGTGGATTGATTTTTTTTATTATTTATTTTTGTTAGTTTTAATTATTTCATCCACAATACTGAATGGATGGATGAATGGATGAATGGATAGATAATTGGAATCCCTTTGTCTGTTATTATGAATAACATAAATATATTAATTCTGGGTTAAGAGTATAAGGATCAGAATACACTGTCTGTTTAAAATGAATTTATAAACACAGTTAAGCTGATTTATGTTGAATGTTTCATTTCCCCCCTCTGGGTTTTATCGTAGCAAACAAATAATTACTATTTTCAAGATTGAATCAATCTGTGGACTGAATTTAGTTTTAATTAATTAAATTAGATCACAACCAGGAGGATGTCTTCATAGTGTCCTTTTTGTCCTACGAGTCGCCTTAAATCAAAGACATTGCGTTGATATAGAACAGCAGTGATCCAAACAGCCATGGACTATGTCTTGTCAGAGTGGAGTTCACATCCTGGTTGAAGTCATTTGTGCAGCGGGAAGAGAAATGTGATCCTGAATTAATCACAGGCACCAGATTAGGTTGTGCAGGGGTGGATGGTGGTTTGTGGTTGGTCTGGGATCGCAGATGTGTTGGCATTTCTCCCTCAGTGATTTAACCGCATTACGCCATTAACGCCTTCAGAGTGTTAATTTATTTAATTCCCGCTGGAAGCGAGCGGCGATGGAACCGCCGCCGGGTTCCCGTCGCTGCCAGGGTCCGTGATCGGAGGCACGGCCTTGTCACCAGGGGTGTAATCTCATTTAACTGCGTCCTCCGTACAGGACACTTGCCACGCGAGTTCGTGTTGCTCTTCCGCTGCGTCCTTTCTTCTTCTTGCTTTGTCTTGATGAACTGTGTTTGTTCTTTTGCCTGCAAGCTTGTGGCCGACAGAAGAATGATGGGAGATTTAATGAGAGCACCATGGAGGTGCAGTGGAAAGAGCTGCTGGGTCTGCAGAGCGGTTGTCCCCCCCCCCCCCCCCCCCTCACTTTTTCTAGTTCCAAGCTTTGTTAAGGCCATTGAAGAGCAGAAAATTGTCCCCGTTTAAAAAAAAAAAAATACACCTTCACTTGCGCCGATAAGTTCACAGTGAGAGTGAAATGGGATGTTTCCGTTTGAGCTGGGAGAGTTTCAATATGGCTGCAAAACAACTAACAGACGATAATCCTGCATGCAGCTGTGGAGTCAGACATTGGCCAAGAATAATGTGGGAAAGCAGAGCAACCCCACCCCCCCCACACACACACACACACACACACACAGAGGGAAGGAACATGTAGGCCGTCTTCATTTATTAGTATTCAGATATGATTCCAAGTGTGAGAGCGACAGCGCCTCTGGTGTTGTGGCAGGTGTTTGCTTTCAGAGATAAGAAGGTTTGTGATAAGCAGAGGTCACAGTGGCTCACATGCAGACATAGAGCTGCTGTTTAACCAAGACACAGGCTTTTACAGTCCCAGACAACTCAGACAGGAATGGAGTGTTTATCAATAAAAAAATAACAACACTGTGAAAAGTAATCCAAATCTCTTCAACCCATGTGCAGATATCATGTACACTGGTCCCACGTCTATCGCAGGGTTGCATTCTAAAAATGTCCCGCAATAAGCGAAGTTCGCGAAGTGGTAAAACATTTTTTTTTACAAGTACTCTACATGTTTTAAGGCTGTAAAAGCCGTCACCACACACTTTATACACTCTTCTCAGACAGGAATGAACATTTTCTCACATTTCTCTTGTTTAAACTCCCAAAGTTGAAACCTTGGTAGATTTTAGAACATAAACGTTCCTCTGCAGGTTCCTTTGTCGATGCAGAACGTTTTGTCGACATTGTGGAGTTTGTCAGGAACAAAACTTCCGTCTCACTGCTATCGATCACACATTGATGTATATTTGGCAAGTTGAACGCATTCGTGTCCACGAGACATGAGGCACCAGATTGATTGACAAGGCTCTACAGTCCGTCAGCCAATCAGGACGCAGAACACAATGTGCAGGTTCTCCCTCAGCCAGTCAGGACGCAGAACACAATGTGCAGGTTCTCCCTCAGCCAATCAGGACGCAGAACACTGTACGGTCATACGTTGTAAAAAAGCAAACAAAAACAAAAAAATTGCTCCAAAAAAATTACAACAATCTTAACGTGGCGCCTCAGTTCTACTGATTCCTTTGGGTGCAAAATAAAGGAAATGTCAAGAAAAATTTAAGACACAAGAGCTGAAGGCTCTGCCTCCATTCTACTTTTAGAAACCCTGGGAACCTCCAGGGGGCAGTACTGAGAACCAAGAGTTCTTCTGGGGAGATACGGGACTAACAGTTCTTTAAGATAGGATGAAGCCTGGTTGTTAAGAGCTCTATAGGTTAGAAGAAGGAATTTGAATTGTATTCCAGATTTAACAGGGAGCCAATGAAGAGAGGTTAGTATTGGAGTGATGTGATCTCTTATGCTGGTCCTTGTCAGGACTCTCGCTGCAGCATCCAGAGTTGTTCTTTTGACTGGAGAATAAATGCACACATTTCATTCAAAACTTTTAAGTTTGATGCAACAGATCAGCTGCAAAGAAATGTGCCTTGGGAAAATGAAGCTTTAAATGTGTCGAGCTGCAGACTTCAGTCTGACATGTAGCTTCAGGACCCCATATTGGGATTTACCGATCCGAAATTGTCATTCCACCATGACACCTCGGGAGCCGGGAAATGGGAATTCCCCAAGCTCACTCTGCCTACATGCTAATAAAAAAAGGAATATATATTCCACATTTAACAAACTCCTTCTTCAGATGCCTTGTTAATTATTCCCGCCCTCTGAATAATTGAGCAGCTCGTAAGTATGAATCATTTACTGATGCCGCCATGACACAAGCTGGTGAGAAGAACACGGCCTTCACACATTCATTTGCAACTCTGTCCTGGTTTTTATTAATGAACTCCTTAAGGATTTTTCTCTCTCTCTTCTTTAACCACATTTGCTTTTCCCGGCATCCCAGAACAGAGCTGTAAATGTGGTGGTGGGAAATTGTTTTTGAAATGTGTTTCTCCACAGTTGAGATTGAGTAGTGAAATCCAACCCTCTCCTCGGCCGCCCGTAAATGAGTTTGTGTATTAAAAAGAGGGAGGAGGCTTGGAGCTCGCAGTCCTGTGACAGGAGAAGCCTTCCGAGCTGCAGCCATGATAATTAAACAGGACATTTCCATCACTGTGTTGGTAATCGTAGCTCCTCCACGTGTGTGACTCAGTTTCCAACAATCAGTGGATTGTGTCTTTGTGCCTTGGCTTTTCTTGTATCGTGTTGTGAGTAAACAATCTCAACCGTCTTTCAGCGGCGGGAGCAGCTTTAAGAATGAAAACACACCGATGACTTAATTGTGACAAAAAAGGTGATAAATATGCGTATATCTTAATGCTTTCTCTGTGGGGCCGATGATATACAGTGGAACCTTTGAGGAGGGGACCCAGTGAGAGGGGACAACCTGGACTTAGCGGACACATTGCTGTGGACGGACACATTTAACTGTTAACACACCGTGATGAGGGGACACCTGCAGAACCAGGACAACAAACAGGTTTTCCTGCCAAGCTGAGTGACACTGAACCGGCCAAATTACCTGGGCTTGACCCGATTATTAGAATATTTAGTCCAAAGGTGTCCAGAACCATTTGATTGGCGGACCGGAGATCTCTGCTGGGGCGATGTAAAGTTAAAAGCTCAGCTGGGTATAGCGGAGCGAGGCCATAAAGTGCTCTAAAGACAAACATAAAAATTTTAAACTCAATCCGGATACGAAGCAGTAGCTCTGGATGAGCTGGTTAGAAGACGAGCTGCTGCATTCTGAACTAATTGTAACCGATGGAGTGACGACTCTGGGAAGCCAGAATACAGCGCATCACAATAGTTCAACCCAGAACTGATGAAAGCATAAGTCGCCTCCTCTTGGTCTTTGCGTGAGAGAAAGGACTTGACCTTGGTCAAAAGCCGCAGCTGAAAAATGCTGGCTTTGACAGCAGCATTTATTTGTTGGTTGAACTTCAGTTCTCGGTCAAAGACAACTCCCAGGTTCTTGACTGCCTCGCAGTCTGGACCCATGACCCTGATTTAATCTGAGGGACATACACAGAACCAAAAACAGCCAATTCAGATTTAGTCTCATTCAGATGGAGGTAGATAGACCTGGTAAGTAGACCTGGATGTCATCAGCGTAGCGGTGAAATGACAGATTATGTTTGGCAATAATGAACCCAAGTAGCAGTATGTAAAGTGAAAACAGAACTGGGCCAAGAATGGATCCTCGGGGCACCCCAGATGCCCCCAGTGGGGCAGAGGAGCGGGTGTCGTCATCCACCATCACAACAAACCTCCGGTCAGTCAGGTAGGACCTGAACCACCGCAGGACCGTGCCCCGAACACCAACTGAGCCAGCCGGGAGGAGAACTGCAGTTGTTTCTTTGCCATGCTGCCGATGCATTGTTACAAGAGAAACAGGAACCCTACCAAGTTTATTTTGACTGTGGCTTTGAGTGAAACTGCTTTTATGAGGAACAAATGAATTGTGTGTTTGAGGCCAAACATGTTCTCGTGTTTCTTGAAGTGGTTACAGCTACAGTGTCTGGTTTTCACTGTCAGCCATTGCGCGGTACGACAGTACTGTCATTTCATTAGTATGTGATGCAGCTTCAACCTGGAGGTGAACTCCAGGTTGATGTGTTTTGCTTTCTCACAGCTTCCATGTCTTTGTTTGGGGCAACTACTTGCGGTGGGTCAGTTGTAATGAAAACAACTAACTTCCTTAGTTTCTACCAAAGAAATGGCTTGAAAAACCTGGATGAGGGTGGTTAGTTACCACTGCAATGTGTCTGTGGAACTACTACTAAGGTCTTGGAAGAAGTAGTTTTTGACCTATTTGCAAGAAATGACAAGTTTCATTCACACCTTGTGCAAACAAAGTTAAGTTTAGTCCCACAAGAAGGTAAATGTTGCATATATGCAGAGTTGGGCAGTGCAGTAATACAGTGCTGCATGTAATACATTTGTTTAATTCTTGGGTTTATTGTGTTGTCATGTCGCTCTGCAGAGATTCTCATAGGGGGCTTTTCCTCCAGAAAGAACCAGGTTCTAGTTCTGGTCCAGGGCCAGAGTAGCACCAGTCCTTGGTCTTTCCACTGCCAAAACCGGTTCTTAACAGGGGCTAAACCTGTGCTACCCTGGCTCCACGTCTTTCCTGGGCCAAAGAGGAGCCAGGCTGGGGCCAGACCTGTCATCAGGTGGGGGCGGAGTTACCTCTGGAGTTACCTCTGGAGTGACCTCTGGAGTGACCTCTGGAGTTACCTCTGGAGTGACCTCTGGAGTTACCTCTGGAGTTATCTCTGGAGTTATCTCTGGAGTGACCTCTGGAGTGACCTCTGGAGTGACCTCTGGAGTTATCTCTGGAGTTACCTCTGGAGTTACCTCTGGAGTTACCTCTGGAGTTATCTCTGGAGTGACCTCTGGAGTTACCTCTGGAGTGACCTCTGGAGTGACCTCTGGAGTTACCTCTGGAGTTACCTCTGGAGTTACCTCTGGAGTTACCTCTGGAGTTATCTCTGGAGTTATCTCTGGAGTTATCTCTGGAGTTACCTCTGCAGTTACCTCTGCAGTTACCTCTGGAGTTATCTCTCTCTGGAGTGACCTCTGGAGTGACCTCTGGAGTGACCTCTGGAGTTATCTCTGGAGTTATCTCTGGAGTTATCTCTGGAGTTATCTCTGGAGTTCCCTCTGGAGTTACCTCTGCAGTTACCTCTGGAGTTATCATACTCATACTCATTCTATCATTCTACACCTCCATTCCTCTTATCATTCTACACCTCCATTCCTCCTATCATTCTACACCTCCATTCCTCCTATCATTCTATACCTCCATTCCTCCTATCATTCTACACCTCCATTCCTCCTATCATTCTACACTTCCATTCCTCCTTCTATCATTCTACACCTCCATTCCTCCTATCATTCTACACTTCCATTCCTCCTTCTATCATTCTACACCTCCATTCCTCCTATCATTCTACACTTCCATTCCTCCTTCTATCATTCTACACCTCCATTCCTCCTATCATTCTACACCTCCATTCATCCTATCATTCTACACCTCCATTCCTCCTCCTATCATTCTACACCTCCATTCCTCCTTCTATCATTCTACACCTCCATTCCTCCTATCATTCTACACCTCCATTCCTCCTTCTATCATTCTACACCTCCATTCATCCTATCATTCTACACCTCCATTCCTCCTCCTATCATTCTACACCTCCATTCCTCCTCCTATCATTCTACACCTTCATTCCTCCTATCATTCTACACCTCCATTCCTCCTCCTATCATTCTACACCTCCATTCCTCCTTCTATCATTCTACACCTCCATTCCTCCTCCTATCATTCTACACCTCCATTCCTCCTTCTATCATTCTACACCTCCATTCCTCCTCCTATCATTCTACACCTCAATTCCTCCTCCTATCATTCTACACCTCCATTCCTCCTCCTATCATTCTACACCTCCATTCCTCCTTCTATCATTCTACACCTCCATTCCTCCTTCTATCATTCTACACCTCCATTCCTCCTCCTATCATTCTACACCTCCATTCCTCCTCCTATCATTCTACACCTCCATTCCTCCTCCTA